>NC_136001.1:25044448-25289448 GCF_048128805.1 Centroberyx gerrardi | reverse complement strand
GCTAAACAGAAAGTTTTGGAACTGGAAGACAGGCAGAGAGCAGAGGAGAATGAGAAGGCAAGACTAAAGGTAGAAGAGGAGCAGAAACAAGAAGAGGAAGAGAGGGAGAGGGAAAGAGTGAAGCAAATAGAAGAGGAGAGACTAAGAGAAGAGGAGAGGGAGAGAAAGAGAGAGGAGGAAAAGGAAAGAGAGAGGCTGAAGGAGGAGGAGAGACAGAGAGAGGAGGAATGGAAAAGAGAACGGTTGAAGGAGGAGGAGAGGGACAGAGAAAGGCTGAAAGAAGAAGAGAGGGAGAGAGAACGACAATTGGAGGTCATGATCCAGAGACAGAGAGAAGAGGAAAGAGAACGGGCGAGGCAGAAAGAGGAGAGACTGAGAGAAGATGAGAGACTGAAAGAAGAGGAGAGGGAAAAGGAGAGATTGAGGGAGGAAGAGAGATTGAGGGAGGGGGAGAGATTGAGGGAAGAGGAGAGGGAAAGGGAAAGGCTGAGAGAAGAGGAGAGATTAAGAGGTCAGGAACAGGAGAGAAAGAGATTGGAGGAGAAACTGCGAGAGGAGGAAATGGAAAGAGAAAGGTTGAAGGATGAGAGGGACAGAGAAAGGATGAGAGAAGAAGAGAAGGAGAGAGAAAGACAATTGGAGGTGATGATGCAGAGACAGAGAGAAGAGGAAAGAGAACGGGCGAGGCAGAAAGAGGAGAGACTGAAAGAAGAGGAGAGGGAGAGAGAAAGGCTGAGAGAGGAGGAGAGGGAAAAGGAGAGACTGAGAGAGGAGGAGAGGGAAAAGGAGAGACTGAGAGAGGAGGAGAGGGAAAAGGAGAGACTGAGAGAGGAGGAGAGACTTAGAGAGGAGAGGGAGAGAACCAGACTGAGAGAGGAGGCCAAAGCGGAGGAAATGGAGAGGGAGCGACAAAAGGAAGAAGAGAGACTGAGAGAGGAAAAGAAGATGAGAGAAAGACAGAGAGAGGAGGAGGAGAGAGAAAAGAGGGAGCTGGAGAGAAAAATGCAGCAGCAAAAAGAGGAGGAGATGGAGAGGGAGAGACTGAGGCAGATAGAAATGGAGAAACAGAGAGAGGAGGAGAGGGAGAGACAGAGGGAGGAGGAAAGGAAGAGGCGGATAGAGGAGGAAAGAGTGAAAGAGCAGGAGAAAGAAAGACAACGACAAGAGGAATTGGAAAGAAAGCGAGCCGAGGAAATAGAAGCAAAGTTAAGAGAGGAAGAGAGAAGGAGAGAAGAGGAGGAAAGGGAGAGAGAGAGACTCAAAGAGGAAGAACGGGTCAAGCAGCAAGAGGAGGAGGTGAAGGAAAAGCTGAGAATGGAGGAAGAGGAGAGAGAAAGGGAAGAACTGGGGTTGAAGGAGGAAGACAGGGATAGAGAGCGCGCGGTGGACGAAGTAGCACCAAATTTAATCAGCTTTGATTCGGAAGACCTGCCTCCCAAGTCAGAATCACCTTCAACCGAGAGTCAAGTCGGCGTTGTTTACGACGACTTTTCCGTCAGGAAGCCTCTGATCGAGATTGTTTATGACGATTTTTCGGTCAAACCTCGGAGATGGGGCACGCAGGCTCAGGCCGACGCTAGTCCTGTCCAGACGGGGGCGGCTCACCCTGGGCTTGAAGAGGTGGGGGTGCTGGTGCCACCGGAGGTCAAACCTCAGGAACCTGAGGTATCAGAACCAGAGCAGGTGGAGACACCAGACAGTCCGGAACCCTCCCCAGTCCAGGAGAGCCCAGCAGAAGCAGAGCAAAACGCAGAGGAGGTGGAGGAAGAGGAGGGGGAGAAGGAGGAAGAGGTGCAGAAGGAGGAGGAGGTGGAGAAGGAGGAAGATGAAGAGGAAGAAGATGGCACGCAGGAGGTAAATATGTAGTCTAATGTATTCAGTCCCATTCTGTTGGACTGCAAGGCACATGCGTTGTATGCACGCTTGCCACACTACTTGCCTTGGTGCTGTTTGAAACTTGAACAGAATTTTTGATGTGCACATACTTAAATCAGTAAAAGTAAAAGGAAAGTTGCATGGGAGGCAAAATGGTACAATCGCACAAAAGGAGGGTGAGGTTTAGGATAGAAACAGGAGTGTACACGTAGGTGGTTATTTTAACACTGAACCAAGCCTGGCAGTCACACACCTCACCTGCACCAACACATTGCCAGTCCTGTAACACTAGGAGAAATATCTGAGACTTGTTATACTTGCTGCAGCCTGATGAAGTCACAGCTTAAGAACTTGATGTGTTTGCATGCATCTGCGTGTGTGTGTGTGTGTGTGTGTGTGTGTGTGTGTGTGTGGCACATGCATCCGTGTGTCTGTGTGTCTGTGTGTAGGTGTGACATTGAGTAATGATACAGGCATGCCCTGAAATCCACATCTATGCGCCATGTGCCAGTATTATCTGCCTTCGCTGGCAGCAGCAGCTCATTTCTTAGCAACAAAAAAGATATCAGAGTACAGAGTGTTAGAGAAAGATAGGTGTTGACTTAATAGGTGTGGCGATAAAAACTGTAGTAACAAAACTCATGGCCGTGACTGTGCCCGGTTTCCAGTTTGTGCTCTCAAATCACCAGCCTTGGAGATCATATATCAGGGAAAACAAAAAGTAAGCAATGTATAATATATTCATCCTTTCTTTGTGATCCTTCATACAGATAGTACAGACAGGTTTTGTGCAAAAGCAGGACTTTGCTGCCTCCTTCTTTCAGGAAGGAATATTTCTAGACCCTGGAGTGTAATGTACCATTCAAGCCAGTTGTTTGTGTGTGTGTGTGTGGGTGTGGGTGTGGGTGTGTGTGTGCGTGTGTGTGCTTGGCCAGCTATTTAATAAGTGTGTATGCTTCTGACTTTCAGTTCATTTATTTTACTTTCAGTTCCCAATTAATTTGTTGGGTCCCACAAGCAACTATAACAGTATAAGACATGACATGAGACACTCTCACTGTGTAGGGGTAAGGATGTAGGTGTGTGGTTGTGTGTGTGTGTGTGTGTGAGTGTGAGTGTGTGTGTGTGTGTGCATGTGAATGAGAAAGCATAGAAGGAAGTGAGGTTTTGACTTCCTTTGCATCTCTACCACCATTTATAACTCGTCTTACTTGTGTATAGAGAAATCACTTCTATATCAAGTCAAAGGAAAGAGTGCGGGAGAGAAAGACGGGATATGTACATGTGAAGTGAAGGAGGGATGGATTATTTCATGTGGCCATCTTGGCTGGGCTATCTCCAACAACTTTGGGTGAGTCTCTTCAGTGGGTCTTTTCAATAGCCAACTAATGTTGCAATGTCAGCCATGCTAGTTAGCGATGCTGGCCTGATCAGTTTGGAGTTAATAGAGTAAGAGGCTATTGTGACTCAACAAAGATAAGACACTGAGCTTGGTAGATGAAATGTCAGTTAAAATCCAGTTAAGATAGCCTAAGTTATATACTTGTATATAAATACACACACAATTTAAAAGAGCAACATCAAGTCCATCATTATTTGAACAGATGGACGAACATTTTATAGACTGAATAGAGGAACAAAGAACATTTCTTAGAAGCCACAGCATAATGAAGACACTTTAGCGGCACCGGAAAGAGCAACAATGAGATGAGAAAACCTGCTTGGATGTTGAACAGCTGGGGTGTATTCAAAGACTGCCTCAGAGTATGACACAGGTAAAATTAGAATAGACCTCCTGCTAGACAGAGACAAATACAGCAACCACAAACAATTCAGGGTTACCGAAGCGATGAGCGGTGGTTCCACTCAATGACACGGCATCTGACTTCCTGAAGAGCTGAGTGGGCCACGCCAGTCAAGACAAATAGGATCATTAGCTCCTGTTGGGGCATGTAAAAATTTTTGCAGCGTTAATTACAACAAACTTTGGTAGCGCTGAGCTTGGTGTGTGTGTGTGTGTGTCTCTGTGTGTGTGTGTGTGTGTGTCTATGTTTCTGTGAGCTGTGTGTACATGTGCTTACTTATGCAAACACTTACCTACATGACCAGAGAGCTACCATAAGGGGGCATTGTACATACCCACTTAACAGCCATTAGGCCAATCATATTGTTGCCTTGTTTGTCATGAGTATAGCCATTACATTACATTACATTACATTACGTCATTTAGGAAACGCTTTTGTCCAAAGCGACTAACAATAAGTGCATTTTGTCAACAGTAGTCAAACCAACTGTATATTACAGTCTTCATCACCGAAGCATTTAATAGGAATAAGTAGCATTTGTAGAATCTTTTTTTTTTATTAAGAGTAGAAGGGAAAGAAGATTGTCACAAGATTAATTGAGGAGATGAATTCAAGTCAGGCCCTGTTTTGACCACTGAGTGGCACTGCTGCTCTTACTGTAGTAATCCCCCTACCCTCTTCCTGTCTGCACCACAGAACCCACCAAGGTTTCCTTATGCACCTTGTAGCATTACAGTGTGGCCACCATAACAAACACAGACATTTAATAAAATAACATCTAATCTAATCATAGTTTTTGGCTAACCTTTGTATGCTGGAAAAAAAAACTCATCTCCACAGCAAAAAAACTATTGTGTGCACGGTGAATCAGACACAGAAAAGCTATTCATTTTGGCAGAGCAGAACGAGTGAGATGTTTACTGTGCAAACACAGGCTGTGCAGCCGACCGGCCGTCCGCATTCAGGCCAAGTGACTGACTAACAGACAGACAGACAGACAGACAGATAGATGGATCTTATAGTGAGTAGGTGTTATGTGGTCATCATGTCCTCAATTAGATCTGGCCAACAGGGCAGCGTATCAGAATTACCATACATGGTGCCCCTATCTGAAGCCCTCTCTCTCTCTCTCTCTGTCCTACCACTTAGTCTCTCCACCCCTTTTTGAGAGGATCCCCCCCTCCCCTCTCACCCCCTCCCACCACCACCACCCTTTCTCGCGCACACACACACACACACACACACAGAGAAAAGGGTGGGCAAATCCACGGACAAGAAAGTTCACATGTCCCCTATCTGCTCTCTCACTCATCTTGCGCTCTCTGACTCTCACAACACCTCAGCGTTTCTCTCTTCCTATTTAGCCTTCTCTCATTCTCTCTCTCCCTCTCTCTATTAACAAAAGCAGAAGGAAGGCAGTCTCTTCGTTCACTCGGTTACCTGCGTTTACCTACGGGGAGAGGGCAGTGGAGGGAGGTACAGAAAGCACCTTGGCCCAGCCGGTCTTACCTTCCTTCCCTCGGGATTTTCCACCTCTGAGCACAGACCTCAGCTTTGTTTGACGTTCTCTGAAGTCACTCAGGTCTAGGGGGAGAGAAAGGGGCGATCAAGCTCTCTGTACCTGGCTTCGGATGTTTGGAGCAGCAGATGTTTCCCACGCTGCTTTTTTTCTGAATGGAAAATGGAGACGCGGTGCGAGCCGGGACATAGGTGTACAGGCGAACGGGCTTGACGGTGGCAGAACATGTCTGAGCAAAAGAGAAAGAGAGAGAGCTGAAGAACAGAGGTAAACATTGAAATTGTTCTGTGCAAGACTGAAAGCCTTTTTTCCTGTTTTTGTTTTGTTTTTTTACTTCCAAAGTTGAGGAAAAGGGAAGTAAGTTTGGCTCGTGACTGAGAGTTCTCTCCATGTGACTTGCATGGATGATAATGTAATGTTGGGAAAATCGCCGTTTGGCTTGCTGCAGTTTAGGAAGTCACATCCATCATTATGAGCGCTGCAGTGAAACAGAGGGAGTGTTGTCACAGTGCAAACACATGGCCGGTCAGACTTCTTTACTGACAGCGACTAATAGACGAGGCTGTTCCAGTAAGTTTGTGTAACCTGAACCATAAAAAACATGGAGAGAGAGGATGGATCGCACCTAAATGGAAGGTCGACATCAGCTGGTTCTATATGAACTCAGAGTAGACCGCCAAGAGTCTACTTCCTATAAAAGACAATTTCTGCTGTCTATATCTTCTGCTTCCTGAAAATGACAACTGAAATCTAGACCACAGACACAACCTTCCAGCTCTCCGACAAAAACCCTTCATCTCCAACAAAGCCGAGCTTGAGCTTCCCCCGGTGACCCAGTTTCCATGGTGACCCTAGTGCCAGGGCGACCAGGTGTGTGAGGTTACCAACCATGCAGTACTTGGGAGGGAAACTGTCGGCCGCCCAGCTCCAGGTGGGGGGCTGGGTGGGCAGCGTGCGACGCTCCTTGCAGGGGGCTCTGGAGCTGGTCTGGGGCACTGCAGAGGACAAGCAGGAGGAGGCAGAAGAGGAGGAAAAAGAAGAAGAAGAAGAAAAAGAAGGTGGAGATGGAGGAGGGAGGTTCCAGAGGGCCGTGTCGCCACTTCGTAGCTTTGCCCGACGCAGCAGGAGATCCCTGCGTAACCTCTCCATCCGAAGCCGGCAGACTCTGCAGAGGAGAACCACCGAAACCTGCTCTGTAAGAGCTGATGGAGTAACCCAGCAAACCACATGAGTTCTTAGGAAATTTCTGTTCTCTCCATATCCTTGTGAAGTCTGAAGAATAGAATTGTTTCCAAAAAAACAGATATTACATAGGCCAGTAGCATATAAAGACATAACTGGTGTGTTTCCATTGGCAATCTTTCTAATCAGCACTATGCTTAATAATAAACAAACTTATTTTTTAGGCCTAGGTTCATGGTAGCAAGACCCAGGGTTCTGGTTTTATTAAAACTTTGCACCAAAGCCCCATGTATCCCATATATGTTCATGTCCTAGTCCTATGGGTGCACCCCCATACGTCAGGACATAACCATGCAAAGCTAAATAGGGAGCATGTACAGTTCCCCGCTTCAGGAATAACATATCTGATAGAGTCGTCTTTATGTAGTGTGTTATCAGTGTACATGCATGCTGTTTCCCTCTCTGTCTGTGGTGTGTGTCAGAGACTAGAGAAAGGACTACAACAAAGTCTGACAGAGTTAGATAAGGTTCATGGAATTATGGCTGTGTGTGTGTGTGTGTGTGTGTGTGTGTATTGTGCATATCTATGCCTGTTGTTCAAGCTAGTCTTGTTTTGGTTTCACTTTGGCATATTTTCCATCCAAGGCATATTATATTTTTTCACTGTAGCGTTGAAGATATTTTGACATGGCTGATGCCATTTTATTTTCTTCTGTCTTTTTCACAGTTGAAATAGGTAACTTTGCCCACTATAATTATCATACTCATATTAAGGCCCATATTGGTATCTTATATTCCACTGTCAGTAAAATTAGAACAGCGTTTCATGATACTTTGTCATTATCAATATCTTAATTTTGAGAAATATGAATTCTACACTAAACCCCGGTATAATATATAAGTGTGGTTTTGAATTCTATTAGTGTCTGTAAAGAGATGTCAAGATGAAGCAGAAGATTTTGAGTAATGATAGATTTTAGTGATCAAATAACCTTCAAAGTAGCCCTTTGTCATATTTATTTTGAAGAGGATACTTTCCAAGAACTACCATGCTGCCAAAAAAATACTTTCAGCACATGGCCTTTGTCAGTTTTCAAAACAATATTTACCAGCAGATATATCTGATATTGTTCATTTATTCACATCTGTACTGGAGCCAAAACGTCAGCCGGGGCCTGGTCCCAACTGCAATACACGAGGCTGTTGTTTGTCATATCTGGCTTGCTACTCTGTATTTCACTGGTTTTATTTAGTATTTATTTGAGACATATAACCAGAATTTCCAAGTACCTGAATCTATACTCAAGACTCCCAGACTCTGACAGTCTGTCTCAGTCTATCTGAAGTGTTGGCTGCAGTTTATGTGTGTGTGTGTGTGTGTGTGTGTGTGTGTGTGTGTGTGTGCATGTGTGTGTCTAGTACATATGAGGGTGTGTGTGATACAAAGACCAAAAAGAAAAGAACCCGCAGGCTTTTTCCACTCTTAATTTGATGATCCATCACTTTCCTTCATTAGAGGTGAAGCTTTGTTGACAGTCTGAACTAGCGTAAGACTGTTGTGCTTGCATCTATAGTAGATGTTATCCTCTCCACTACAGCGTAAACAAGGTCTCTCAAACATTCCATTGACCATGACGAAAATGTAATGGAGCAGAGCTATAAAGAATCCTGCCCTGTCTTGACTTGCACATCCTCCGCCCCCCGAGCACATACTGTACATGTGAGTAAACACACACACACACACACACACACGCACACAATGTTGTTTTATGGCAGCTTGGCAGTGTAGTGTTGTTACGGTGAAGTTTTAACTGCACTCCTCTGTTACTTAGATTTATAATAACACTAGTAATAAATTCCATATATATAGTGCCTATCATTTGCAGAGGCAAATCCCGAAGTGCTTAACAAGCAAAAGTAAAGACAAGGAAAAGGAAAACAGGGGTTCAAATGTAGTTTTATACTTGTAAAGTTGTGGTTGTATAGAAGTTGTACATACAAAACTATGAGTTGATGAGTTGCTTTACATATTAAATGATTTTGTTACTGGTAGAAAGTCTGAGGAATCTAATGGAATAATCGATGTCTGGATAGAAACACTCTTCTTCCCTAATCTGTGTATATCTCTGAATCTCTCTCTGTATATGTAGATTAAGGTAGATTGTTTCTGTTCCAGAGTACAGTATGTGGAGCGAGGTTGGCTATTTCTTTGCCTCCATGTGTGGACTGTGGAAGACTGTTCTTCTGCCTCCATGTGTAGTGTATCTGCCATTCCAGTTCAAATCAACGCAATTAAACAGTCATTTTACACGATGTCAGGACTGAGATACATAGCCGTTGTACAAGTTCCATTCATTGTTGCATGCATGTTTTACTACAGCAAGTGCTGCACTGTAGTCTCCTTGTTGAAGAGGAATGACTTTTTACTTGCCAGGAGGCTCGTGGAATGGCCTGGGAGCCAGGTGTTTGACAGACATTGTTGTAACATGATGTTACAATCTGCCAATTCAATTCTACTTCACAACACAAAATGAAAAGGCTGCAGTGACCACTGCAGTAATAGAGGCAGGACAGATGCAGGATAAATGCATGGTGGCGGATTTCTAGCACTGGAGACTACTTCTCTGTGCGTATGGACTTTAGTAGGCAGACTGTGTTTCTCTCTGTACATCTACACCCACTCTGTTTGCGGTTATAGGAAAATCCTCTCTCAGTAGCCTATTCATTCACGCTATGATGCTGCCAGATAAGAGACATTGTGCAAATGAAGCTGCCCAGTTGCCCCAAGCAATAAATGGACTTATGAAGTAGATGTGTATGAAATCATAAGGCCAGTGGTGTTTACACTGGAGCTGTGTTGTATCCAAGTAACAATAACAAACAACGTTACATTGGGATGTGCCCCTTGACAAAATGTGAAGTGAGCTTAAAGGAATGTGTTTGTGAATATGTGTACAGTAGTTGCTGTTGTTTTGTGTGTGTGTGTGTGTGTGTGTGTTCACGTGTGTGCCACCATGCATTCCTGCATGTGGGCGTGACTGTATGTGTGTGCGTGCGTGTGTATGTGTGTGTCTGTGTGTGTGCGTGCGTATGCATATAGGCGTGTATGCATATGTGTGTGTGTGTGTGCACGCATGCACTTGATGTTTATTGAGGACAGCCTACCCTCTGTGACCAGCTCATTAAAAGATGCATGCTTGGCTGGTTGTTGGTCCTCTCTCTCTCTCTCTCTCTCTCTCTCTCTCTCTCCCTCTCTCTCTCCCTCTCTCTCTCTCTCTCTCTCTGTAGTTAGTAGTGTTGGCTCAGCACACAGTCCGTTCTCTCCCTGCCTCAGCTCCACACTGTTTAGTTGGGCACACACTAATCTACAAAACCCAGGCAAACATTAATATAATTTGATATCATATGATGCATAATGTGGTAGACAGAGCAAAGCATAGGTGCACAGTCTAGGTCATTGGTTAGATATCTGCACTAGCACAAAATGAAATGCTTTGGTTGATACTCAGTTGGCATGGAATTTTGCTACAATATCCCACACTGTCAAATGCTTCTAATGTTGTGTTCCTCTGTTTTTTTCTTCTGTTCTCCCTCTCACTCTCTCTCCACTCTCTCTCTCTCTCTCTCTCTCTCTCTCTCTCCCTCCCTCCCAGGAGCAGGTGACGAGTTATTGTACAGATGGAGAAGGTCCGGACACAGAGGCTTTGATAGACGGTGAACCAGACCAGCAGTATGGGTCCTGCGAACAGACTCAGTCTCCTGAATCTGACAGGTAGGAAACAGATTGCACCACAACAATGCATTACAAGCCTCACTTGCTGCGGACTACAGACTGACGTCATCGCTGTAGCTTTAAGAGGCTTCATTTCCTGCATCTCCGCTGATGGAAACAGACAGGACTAGACAAGTTCAAAGAGACGATATAATTCAAGCTGAGTACACCTGCAAATAGAAGCCCTATAGCTATCTATCACACGTAAAATTAAAGTCTTAAAGTAAGTAGCCTAAAGCTGCAGTTAGGAGAGCCAGGCTTCTCTTAGTTCTCTAAGTAAGATCAATGAAGCATGTAGTGCAGCTGATAATGATTCATCTCTCCACTGTGACCGAAATTACTTTTCAATCTGGATATTTATGTGTTCACACACCATATTAATTTGAAATTGATTTGACTTTTAACTCTTGCGTGGTTGGGCCATTGAAATGACAAAACACAACCTCTTGACAGATTTCTGTGTTTTTTAACATCAAACCTATGACAGAACAACAAAGTGCAGCTGTACACTGAAATGTGGTAAAATTCTCTTCAGGCTTCCCAGAGTATTTCCAAGAGTTTAGCCTCCTGTGCCCCCTTGTGGCTGAGAAAGCACAATACAGAAACTCATAACTAGGGCTTGGTGAAACTGGACCAAAATACTACTTTCAAATCCTACTCCTGTGCCTTCTCACAATGTCAATCTGTATTCGAGCTTGATTCTAAATAGCTTTCTTCCTCCTCAGCACAAAGCCCGTCCCTGACCAGGGTCCTGAAGTCCCAACTGACGACCTTGATGCCACTCCTCTTCGCACAGAGGAAGAGCTGCCTGCGTTCCCCGAGGTTGGTAACTCTGTGCACTCCGAGGTTGATGTTTGTGTGTTACTTTGCATATCTCTCACATCTGGGAAAATATGTGCGTTTGTATCTGTAGTCTCTTTGTTGTTTTGTGGTGGGGCATTGGTACATATACCCATGAAAGCAGTGTGTATTCATTGCTTGCCTGCCTCTGTGTGTGTGTGTGTGTGTGTGTGTGTGTGTGTGTGTGTGTGCACAGAGCTCCACTCCTCTCCTAGACAACCGCGCCCAGAGATCGAGGGCAGAGCTGGGTAAGAGGAGAAGTCAGCGGACACGCCTGCCACGCCCTGCCCGTCCCGGCTTGACCCTGCCCCCTCAGACAAAGAGCCCCGCCCCTGACTGGAGGGCCTGCGACTCCACAGGTTCTATTAAATATGTATCTAGCAGATATAAGGTTAACTAATCCTCATGGAGGGCTGAAGCTCAGCAATTATTTGCAAACTCAATATTTCTTTTAATGAAAAGTAAATCATTAATATCTTAATTTTGCAACCAAGTACATACACTCCAGTAGCCATTCAGGCGAAAAAACTGTCTTGAAATGTTGATTTATGGCATGTTCTGACAGATCTGTTAACTCACTGTTTTCCCAGATGGAAAGGCGGTGTGTGCCAAGCAAAAAGAGTCAGACTCTGAGGAGGAGCAGCCCAGACCGAAGGCGGTCTGCTGTCCTCCTCCCACCGCTCAGAGAGTCTCCCTGTTTCCTGGGTTGAGTGCCTCCTCTCTAATGGTAGGTGCACTCAGGATTCAAGGATAACTTAGATATAACAATATGATTTTCAACCTTGGTAATATATTACATGATATTAATGGATGGCATTTGCATTGAGGAGCTGTGTACTTCCCTTGCTTTCCAAGGCTCAGCTAAAAAAGAGAACAGGTGGAGGAGGAGCTGGAGGAGCAGAGGAAATAGCAGTGGAGAAGGACAGTCCAAGTGAGGAAGTGGCACCCTCCCCCTCCCAGCTCTCCCGCTCGACTCGCTCTCCCGCTCTCCTGGCAGGGGCGGCGCGAGTGCTGCCCCCCCTGGGTGGCACGGATGGAGGGTAAGCACCAAACATGACAACGCTGCCGCACTTCACAGGAAATTATGTAGCAAAACGGGTATGTGTGGTAATTATGACATCCTTCTGATTTGTGATCCTGTGTGTGTTTCAGGCCTGCCTCCTCTCCCTCGTGGCTCAAAGAACTGAAGTCTAAGAAGCGTCTGAGTCAGTACGACAGCGAGACTTAGCCAGAAACGGGTGAGTTAATATGGGCGAGGGAAAGCATTTGAATACCAGAGACCCTGATTCTTTGCGGCCTAATGGAATCTAAATAAAAACTGTAATGATAGCATCTGGCCATGCAGAGATTTTTGTTCTTACTATAGAAATATGGAGTTCGATAGAGACCCTTTCCTCCTCAGGACCTCTGTTGGGCCTATTTCTCTTGGACTCGGGACTTCCTTCCAATCATTTGCTATTGCATTTTGCAGTTCTGGTTCCTGTAGAGCTTATTGGAAAGGACATGGCGATAACATAGCCAGGGTTATGGGTTTGAATGCCACTTGGGCCACCCATAAGAATGAATGGGCCACTCTAAGAATTAATGAATGCACTCATAGTGTAAAATCCAGCAAATGATATGTGACAAATGCTGAAGATGATGCCTTCCCATGTGTTTCTGTCTGAACTATACTTCGGTTTCCTTTCAGGAGACGCTGTGCCATTGCTGTTGAGCAAGAATCGTTCCATCTTAGCGGCTGTTGCTGACAAACACCTTGTCATGGAATTGCTCCATTTTGCACCTCAACTGCCTTATGATGGACTCTCATTGAAATATGCAGGAGGGAAACGCAGGCTTTTGCTGAGCATCGAGGCCATCATGCCCTTTTCATTTTGTTGAAACTTGAACTTATCAGCATTTTATCTGCAGAATAAATCACAGAGATTCTGTGCCTTTCATGTGCCAAGACTGTGATGTGTTAAGGCCACGCACATGCTTTATCTACTGTTATACAGAGGCTCAATGGAGTGGGAATGCCCCAGTGTAATTTAGAACAAAGCCATGGATTATCCTTTGTTATTGTTTCATGTTTTGTTTTGATGTGTAAGTCCATCATATACTGACTGGCACTGATGATACTAGGCCTACAGCAGGTAATCTAGTTTCATGTGCACACACACACACACACACACACACACATGCACACACAAACACATACACACACAAATGAAAACATTCAAAAATATGTACAGAAAATAATGAGAAACATATCAATCTATTTAGTTGGACCACTATAATGGATTGCACCTTGTGCACATTTAGTTTAAATTGTACAAAATACCTTTTACATTATTGTGCCAGTCACAGATCCTTTCAAGTTAACCCACCTAGAAGCACTTTAAGAACAATAATTAATACTTCCATAGATAATACGTCCATAGAAGCAATTGAATAAGCAACTACCTAGCTGCAGTAACATGGTCAGGGGATACATGTTGAATGAAATTCAGCAAAATTTTAAAATCACTAACGCAGAAAAATCTATCAATCTCTTCTTCTATCTAATCGATTTCTTTAATGTGCCTTTGTTTTTATTGGTAAAGAATGAGTGTCTTCAGTACTGTAATCATTTGCGATCAATATCTGTATGATAAAAGTAAATTGTGGGAATTATATAAAAACATTTTCTATCAAATGCAGTTAAATTGTGTGTGTGTCTTCCATGTGAAATAGGTAAACGCATATTACAAGAAATGTCAGTGCGGTATGAAAGCATATGTTATGTGCATTTGGAAATACACAACATATGGTCTCACTCATGTCCTACAAACAACTTGTTTGCATCTGTCCAGGCTTTTGATAGTGTTGAAGGTTGGCTGTTATCGAACTAGTGATGATACTGCAGATACTGAAGAAGAACTGTGTTAATGTGTGCATGCAAAGTGAGGAACGGCCATGGAGAACTGAGGAACCCACAGATATAAATGAAAACAGTGATATGGTACAGCACCATGAGAAAACAGGGAGTTGGAAGGAGTTGGACACCAGATGAAGAGAAAGTTAAGAAAGCGGGCCAAGATAGGCACTGGAGTGCCAGATAGCTGGGTGGGGCCAATAGTGCTGAGTGAGATTGATCTCTGTGCGTTCTCTTGGCTGGCAGTGTGTGTGTGTGTGTGTGTGTGTGCGCCCGGTGTTGGGCCATGGGCATGATGGCAGCGCGGGCAGAGCAGGGCAGTGGTTGCCAGTGTGCCAGGGGCAGAGGGTAAGCCTATTGAGAGGCAGTGTGATGGACACAATGGGAGCGACAGACTTGCTGCATCAACAGGCTTTTTGCTGCTGTGGCCAGAAATAAACCATAAATACCCCCACTGGCCTTCACTGACCGCTCGCCAGGCCTCCACACCCACACGCCCTCACACTGAGAGAGACAGAAAAGAAAGAGAAAAGAAAGAGAAAAGACGGAGAGAGTGTGGCTCGTACGTGGTGCAGTGAAGCACAAGCCATCCAGGTAAAAAGAGAAGATTATCCCTCTCCCCGATAGGCCTTTCTCTCTAGCTCTCTCCCCATTCCCTCCTCTATCTGCATCCAAACGCTTGCTCTAAAAGTAGCATTTTGCGTGTGCATTATAAATGTGTTATTCTCACATATACAGCCAACACAACTAGGAATTGAGTATGCTGAATTTACAAAAAGTCTTTAAGTGTGCAAATGTCTTGCTTTTGACAATATGAAATTAAACCTATCCCTAATTGTTTATAGTATCATGACAGTTTATAGTATCATGACAATGTGGTAACTAATGTAGCTATGACATCGTATCCCATTTGTGAAAAATAAAACTAGAATCAAAACCAAGCAATTTTGATACAAAAAAGGGGTGAATGGTGCTGTAGCAATAGCTAGACTATTTTTATGTCTTCCCAACTGTGTGAAGTCCTACCTATTAGAGCGAACCATGTATTGAAGTTTAATCATGTCGCCATCGATGCAGAAAACACTCCTCTTTTCTTAAATAAATTGAACAACCTAGTTCTGAAAGTACAAGTTGTATTTTGCTTTGGTTAACTTTTCAAGCATGACGAAACTTGAGGAGGTCTCATTATGTTGCTTCTCCCCACCTATAGTACTGGTGCAAGCCAAATCAAGGTCAGTCAATTGATGCTCCTCTCTGGCTGAGTCTTGATCTAGAATGTAACTGTTGTCCTTTGTAGAGGGAAAATGTCAGAACAGCAGGGAACCCCAGACCAACTGGCTGCAGGGAAGAGCCAAGGAGGGGCTGGAGCCACATATAAGGTACCAGATTTAACAGGCTCAACTTCATGCTTTTTGTTGATTTCACACATTCCGTACACTGAGAAATGCATGGGTAGAAATGAAAGGAAGACAGAAATGCCATGGAAACGGCACGCCGTTGCCGGTGGAGATTGTACATCATTTAAAATGTGATAGCCAGATATATAACGGTTCCTGTCTTGCAGCTGGTGGCTTTTGAGTTTGAGAACTTCCGTGGAAAGAAGATGGAGTTGTCTGCTGAATGTAAGGATGCGATGGAGAAGACAGAGAGAATCGGCTCAGTCATTGTGGAGTCGGGACCGTGAGTAACCCAGTTTCCCTTCATCAAGACTCAGTTAATCTCTTTCTGTACGTTATTGCATCTGCACCCGTTTACGTCAGTTGTTTCCTTTTTTTAGAAGTGCGTGCATTGAAGTGTAATGTTCTTTCTTATCCTCAGATGGGTGGGGTTTGAGCGTCCAGGCTTTGCAGGAGAGCAGTTTGTGCTGGAGAAAGGAGAGTATCCCCGCTGGAGCACCTGGACCAACAGTCAGAGTAGCTACAGTCTGTGCTCCTTCAGGCCACTGAAAGTGGTCAGTATTCATGATAGCATTGAGAAGATGAGTGATCACTCACTAGTGGCCAACTGTTAACAGTTAGAGAGAATATACAGTAGATGGGGTAAAGGATGTCCCATGGGCGTTGATAATGGATTGTGACATTGCTGGAAAGCTTTGTTATTTGAGCCGTCAGTGCAAAATCCTTAGCAGATGTAATTTAGAACATGTACTTGCTGTTTTTCTCTCCAGGACAGCGCAGAGCATAAGCTGCATCTGTTTGAGAATGCAGGCTATGCAGGCAGAAAGATGGAGATTGTTGATGATGATGTCCCCAGTCTGTGGGCCCATGGCTTCCAAGACCGTGTGGCCAGTGCCAAGGCTGTGAACGGAACGTAAGCCTTCCCCTCCTCAATCAGAAATATCAAAGCAGTTGTCAGCATTGGTCCCACCAGGAGAAGCCTAGACTGGTAGGATGCGGGGGCTTATGAAATGGGCATTTACCATGAAGCCCAGACATGGTAGTGTCATGTTTTAAGGGAATTTTAGTCCATGGGTTCATTATATTTAGAAATGTTCCTCTATGTTACATAACCTTGTTCACTCTCCTAGAGGTTTACTTATACCCCCAAAATCTCTTCATGCTTTTGTATTGACCCTGCTCTTTCTCTGCTCTCTGAAGGTGGGTGGGATACATGTATCCAGGCTACAGGGGGTGCCAGTATGTGTTTGAGCATGGCGACTACAAGCACTGGAACGATTGGGGAGCCACTGCACCTCAGATCCAGTCCGTCCGACGTGTGCGGGACATGCAGTGGCACAAGAGGGGGTGCTTCACTGTCCCTGCCCCTACACCTGCCCCTACTCCCAATCCCAACCCCGATCCCGATCCAAACCCAGCTCCTAACCCAGCTCCCAGCCCTAACCCCAACCCGACACCTCCCGCCCCCCCGACAGCAGCAGGAGCAAGCTGAAGGCAGCTGGCTAGTCCCCTACCAGAGTCTCTCCACCAGGCCCCCGGTCAGTCCAGGCTGTCTGACCTTCTCTCAGAGGGACACCATGGAACAACATCAACAAAAAACATATAATTGACAACATTGAAACATGTATCTTGGTTGGAAATAAAGGTTTTCTCTGATTTGGGTTATCCAAAAATGCTTGCATGTTATTTATTATGCATAAGGGAGTGTGCTGTTTTAACATTGATTGGATTTATTGTTTATGATACTGCCTTTTCTCCATGACTCAGTAAGTAGTAAAGAGCCAAACTGAACATTCAGACTGGAAAACAGCCGTAAAAATATTCTGTAGTGGTAGGGTTACATTTACAGTCAAATCTCCCAGCAAATAGGACTGGAAAAAAAAAAACTTCAGCAGCATATATTTGTCAGCCACATGATGAATATATATCCATTTAATCATTATATTCTAATCCTTCCTTACGCAAAATAAAAGTCTAAATCTGTAATAACTGTGACATATCTCACACTACACTGTATTGCTTCAAGGAAGTTTCCGTTCATGTTTGTTCCTTCCTGATTTTTTTTGCCCAGGGATAAATATGTAGGAAGTTCAGGGAGGATGCGTCACTGATTGGTTAGAACTACAACTGGACCCGCCCTGAAAAATCTAAGCATCCAATCAAACGCCAGTCTGATTGAACAGCCTCGAGAGGTGGGCGGAGAACGCGCAAAAATTTGAAAGTTGACCGGAACCAACGTTGGGAAAGAAAACACGGTGCCTCTGCACGTTAGCCAACCAATGATTCATTTTAACCTAAAAAGACAGTTGTAAAGAGCTGCATGGCGGTCTGGTAAGTGAGGCCATACCGTATTGTTGTGCCTCTGCATATATAGTTACGTGTGTGTGTAGCGTTAGTTGTTTGGGTATGCTAGGTTAACGAACTAGTTAGCCGACGTTATCTTAGCAAGCTAACGTTACATGTCATTTGTTGACATTTGTTGCCCCTGTTTTTCGTGGGCTAGCTATTATCTCATGCCAGCGTAGTAGATATCTTAACTCGAGTAAAGTTACACTTAGACTTCCAGTCATTTTGACCTAATGTGTGTTATTCGTCAGGCTATCTGTTGTTAAGAAGCAATGTTGAAGTTCAAATACGTAAGTCAAGGAAACATGAAAATGCTGCCTTCCTCTGCGGACCCCATCACGAGCCGTAGCTCCCGACTCAACCACCTGTTTCAGGTAAACTGACATTTGAATTTAACGTTGAGGTCTACTAATGCATGACTGTAATATTGTACTGTCAGTGGCCTTAATAAATTATGTCTCCTTTGAATGTGGTCAGATCATGGATGTTAGCCTTTTTATTACTATATTGCCAAAATATGATACACTATTGATGATGACATTTCCCAAGCATTTTTAATATGGTATTGCTAACTTGGTGTAGATATGCATTGTCTAAATCTATTCCAGGCAGTTTATAGCAACATGCAGTAGCTGACAGTAATTGACTTCCTCATCCTGTGTTTATGTATTGTCCCCAGGGCCGGGTCAGCTTGTGTGGGCAGCAGGGAGGATGCACTTTGGGCCGGGAAGAGTTTCTGGAGGCTCTGCTGCTGCTCTACCAGGAGTGCGCCTCCCCAGAACTCATGAAGATACAACATGTGGCCAACTTTGTCAACAAGTGTAAGTATACATTTTATACATACATAGTGTTCCTCTTTCTATGTAGATAACTGAATTCCTAATTCACAAGTTTTGTGGGCTGTTCATTTTGTTGCCAAGTTATTTATTTACTGACAGTATACGCTGTTGTAATATGGTTTGCATTTTACATTCTAAAAGGTTTTTTTTTTTTTACACCTAAATCCTCACAAACTATAGTAGCAGAACCTCTGTGTATTTTCCTGTATGTGTGTGTCTGTGAGACAGTTTCTGAGGTGGTGTCAGAGCTACAGACCCTGCAACCTGGACTTCATGACTTTGACGTGCGTGCAGTGGTGGGTCGCGGTCGCTTCGCCGAAGTCCAAGTAGTCAGAGAGAAGGTCACTGGGGATGTTTGTGCCCTGAAAATCATGGACAAGACAGTTTTACGCACTCAAGAAAATGTAAGATTCATCTGCTTGCATTATATTGAAACATTGTGACAAGGTTCCTATGGTCATGTAAAATGTGGAAAAGTGATAGAATTTCAAAAAAAATTATCCACAGTTGTATGTCACCGTCATTTGGAAATACAATGTTTTGTATTTTTTTCCAACCAGTATCAAGTGTTTATGCCAAGCTTGGCTGCTGCTAGATCTAGCTACCCTTTATAAAGGATTAGAAATGTAAAGATTTACTGATTACCCATTTCATAACCAACAAACAAGACATTGTCATTCAAATCAACTACTCATTAAAAGAAATTAACATGGACCCTGACAAATATTTGCCACAGAAATTGTGCTATTTGTCATGGAATAATCACAAATAAGTAGAATTAGATTAACAAAAATGTGTAGAAACCCTGCTGTAATAAACTTGTACTGCTTTGCATTTATTTTGTATGTTGTGAATCTGTAGGATTGGGAAAGTTACATTTTTAGATTGGATTTTTTGTTTTTGTTTTTCACTTCTTTTGCACTATCCCAAACATGCAAGCATTGTCCTTCTGAGTATCATCTGCTTTAGAAGTTGCAGTTGGAGAAACACCCAGTAGAGGGTGTTATAGGGTTGTATAGAGCCAAACAAAGCCCAAGACCAATCTGAATTCACAGTCGTGCTTCCCGGCATGTGATTAATAGACCAGAGGGATCTGAGTCAGAATAGTACATGAGTTGCTACAGCTAGGGATCTGAAGAGACCAATAAAAAGAACGTCTTGCATGTTGAAGAAATGTCTTGATGAAGCCCCCTGTGGCTATGTTTGCATAATGTGAAATGACATCCTGCAAACACGCATCCAAAAGAGAGAGGAAATACTTTTCTGCTGTAACAGAAACTGAAGCTAGGAAATTAAAGTTCAGGCTAGTGTTTAATATGGGAGGTGGGCCTCAGGGCATGATCTTGTATCATCAAGGAGTTAATTAATATGTGCCATAACAAGAAAGGTTCCCAAATTTCACCTTAGTTATTGAATTAAATTGCATTAAAATAGTCAAGATTTTAGATTTAAACCATTTGAAGCCCCAAAGGTAATGGCTTTTAGACAGATTTTATGTGTGAGTTTATGTGGCTGATGCATTACTCAGAATAAGAATAATGCATGTACACTGCTGTTCCATGTATTTAGGTGATAGTTACTGTTGGTGTCTAGCTTTTTGTCACATCTGCTGACTATGTTGCTTTCCAATTCCTCTCAGGTGGTTTTTCATGAAGAGGAGCGGAGGATCCTGACTCTGAACAGCAGCCCCTGGATCCCACAGCTTCTCTATGCCTTCCAGGATAAAGAACATGTCTACCTGGTAAGACTACAGTATGGCTCCTATCTTGAGAATGGACTAAAATGACTGTTGTGCATTTGATGTGCTTTTATGTATTCCCATAGGTTAAATGGCAGGTAGTCTATAAGCTATAATAAGTATGCCGAGCCAAATAACACAAGCTATGTAATACTGGTGAAGTAGTATGAGCTATAATGCCTACAGGCATAGTACAGGCCTATGTGCTATAGTATAGGCCTAGAAGTAGCCTCTTCATTGGACTGTACTGACTGAGAAAGATTTCTGTTACCACTGTGATCCCTAGTTCAGCCATTATTTACTAGGCAGGCAGTTCTGTATGTCATCTGTTGAACAAATCACTTAGACTAGCCTGAAGCAGGCGGGAGTGTGGCGGTTCCCAATCCAGTGAAAGAAAGTAGGCTTGGAGTCATTCCATTCACACACTATGGCGCCAACCATCTGATTGTTTTGAAATACTGGTGAGATAAAGATTCCTGTGATGTCATTTTCTGGAAATGGACTGTGAGGTCCCTTTTAAATAGAGAACAACTTATTGAAGACAGAATCAACTTTTTTATGAGTTGCCTCCTGTTCACTCAAAATCAGAATTGCTTTTATTCACCAACAGATTGACTTGGTTAATTGGTGGTGACCAATTACAAGACAGTTAAACGTAACAGGATCTCTCATATAGTGCAGACAAGACGCACTGAATGGCAGTAGACTAAACAAATGCACATTACAAGTATACACTCAAAGCTGAAGAATTGTTCCAGTGTAGCAGCATTGGCATACAGTAGTTTGTAACAGTGAGGCCCCCTATGCTGTGCCTGTACCACTCAATGTCATAAGTGAGGATGACACACAGTGTCCATTTGTCCTTTTCCCCCACAGAGAACATTCAGTACAATCTCCATCAAGGCTGTCTGACACAGCCTCCAAATAATCTATATAATCTTTGGTCACCTGTTAGACTGGCTCAAATTGTAGGAAACTAATGTTCCTGCCTATTCAAGCCTTTCATGCTGCCCTCCATTTCTCTCTCAGCGCACCCTCTCTGTACATCTTCCTTCACTTCCCCTGCATCTCTGTCTCCACTCTTCCCCCTTCTCTAATTCCACTCCCCCTCTGTCTCACCCTGCTCCCTAACTGAGCATGGAGAAAAATACAAAGCATCCATCTTTATCCATGTGTCAGAGAGGCGCCCAGTCTCCCTGTTGCTAGGTAACACTGGAGAATGCTGCCGTTCATTCAGACTCGTCGACCATTCATGCACCAGGGGCTCGCCTGCATGGCAGTATGGCTGCCACCATACAACTCAAATCAGCCTGACCGATGCCTCTCTCCAGCTTTTTACATTTAGAATGCCGATAGCAGTGTTGACAGAAAAGAGAACTTGAATGTCAAACTAGATCAAGTTTGATATGTTGATTTGTGTCCCCAAAATTTAAAGGTGCTGGAAGAGGTATCTTTTTTTGTCTCAACATCATGCTATGAATGAAAACACAGGCCTATATTTAGCCTATAAACATGGATAAAGATACATAAAGATTTTGCAGTTAGTGCTGGTATAATTTGGGGTATTGAAGACTAAGCCTTTGACTGCAGTATCACAGATAAATCTGTAATAGTATCCAGTGTTACATAACCGAATCTATAATCAGGAGAACCGCCCTAGGAGCTTAAGCAGCTACGAATAAAGCTGACTAGAGCTTTGATGTAAACTCACAGACATGTAGTCCTACACTTGTTCCTTTTTTAGTTTTTTCTTCTAAATATGGGCCTATCTGTAGCTATTCATACATGTATCAATTGCATATGAGACCTGCTCATTTTAATCTTGATCTCATTCAAGCAAATATCCAAGAACTGATCATAGTTTTACCTTACCAATTTCTAACCGTGTATGCATGTGTCTTCAGGCAATGGAGTACTTGCCAGGTGGCGACTTGATGTCACTGCTGAACAGATATGAGGATCAGTTTGATGAGTCCATGGCTCAGTTCTATCTGGCTGAGCTGGTAGAGGCCATTCATGCTGTCCACCAGCTGGGCTACGTCCACAGGTAACACACCAGCTACTGAATCCAACCTCTCTGAGTGGGAGGGCTGGCCTTTCAAGGTCTTAAGGAATAACATGGTCAAGGAACTAGGACCAGTGATCCTAAATGAGAACTTCTACTTTGAGGTCCTTGCTGAATGCCATCCTTTTGGTTTAATTGAAAGACCAAGTGTGCATGATTCAGGAAAACGGTAATTGGTCAGGAAAAAAATATCTCTAAAAGAAATAATTGTAATTTAACCTAGCACCCTGGGTGTAATGTTATGTAATACAAAACATGGCAGATGGATTCTGTTATTCTCAATGCAATAAACATATTGTGGTACTCGGGCAACAAATAGCTATGTAAAAGCAGTATCAGATCTCTTCTAAATGATCAACTTGCAGAGATGTGAAACCAGAGAACGTTCTCATCGATCGGACGGGTCACATTAAGCTAGCAGACTTTGGGTCAGCTGCCAAACTGACTGCCAACAAAATGGTAAGTAGATTTGTATAGAAGTTGCTCTATGTATGAACCTCTATGCTTGACAATGCATCAGTGTGAAATTTGTTGTCATATGTTTTCAGGTGGCAGCTCCCACAGTGCCCGTAGGGACCCAGGACTTCCTCTCCCCTGAGGTCCTGACAGCCATGAATGGGGGCTCTCACAACACCTACGGGACTGAGTGTGACTGGTGGTCCCTTGGGGTCTTAGCATATGAGATGATCTACGCCAAGTCTCCCTTCTCTGGTGGCACCTCCACCAAGACCGTTCACAACATCCTCAACTTCCAGGTACACAGCCTCTCATATGGACTGGTGCTGACATTAACACTGTATGCTCATATCTGACCTCTGTGGTTTTGAAATCTGGAAGCAACATGGAATTCCAGAGGAATTAAGAATTGTCAACTTTTACCATACTCAGTGGAGATATGCAGTCTGTAATACCTGGAGGAATATCTGATCAGTCTGTCTGTTATCTAATCAATCCTTATCCATGTTATTTGTTCCCAGCGATTTCTGAAGTTTCCAGAGGAGCCACGGGCCAGTAAGCAGTTTGTGGACCTGGTGCAGAGCTTACTGTGCGGAGCCAAGGAGCGGCTGGGTTTTCAGGGACTGCGCTGTCACACCTTTTTCTCCAGTGTGGACTGGAACAACCTGAGACAAGGTGAGGAGAATCTTCACCCTTGAGACTTCTCCGTTCTCCTACCTTTGCGGTGAAAATGCTCAATTTGGCTTGAAATGCCACAGTGACGGTGATCACACCGTTACTGGGCAGATGATATGGGACTGGTTGTCAAATTTGAACATGCAGTCTAATCAGTGGCGTTGATAATATACACAGTGTGTACATGTCAGACACACATGCAGGCATGCGTGCACTCACGCAGACAACACACAGCAATAGCTTTGCCAGTGGTGGTGTCGGTAGTAGTAAAATAATGAGATTCTGTGTGTTGCTGGCAGTAGGCCAGCTCTTTCCAGAGGAGGAGGGAGAGACAAGAAGAGAGGGAGACACAGAGTGAAGATCTGCAGCTCATCTGCTTCTCAGTAGACGCAGCAGAAATCTTTTACGCTAGTGACACCAGACACGGTCGCTGTGGAGGAAATACACGTGCGTTTGTTGAACCTCACTGTCACCCACCAAACCTGAGACTGCATTGAATGAAAAGAATTTGATATTGTCCCCTGATCAATTGTGGGAAATTGCATCAATAACGTTCACATTAATGGCCATTATCAGTGAAGCATAGTCGAATTATAGAACCACAGTTCTGTAGTGGCAGAATAGGTTCATGTCTTCATATGTACACACATATCTTTTTGTAATTCTGAATGGATTATTAAAACATTGATTTCCTCTGAGCACAGTGGCTATAGCCTTACTTCCAGCTATAGTGCAACATGCTCATCATTGCAAAGCATTAATAAATCCAGTTGTTTTGCTCAAGATCCACATGATTACTAGACTACAATGATGTGTTTTGAAATGCAGTAGCGTTTTGTGTATGTGAGCATGTGTGGGAAGGGATTGGCTAATTGTGATTGGTTAATTGATTTATTGACTGATTGATTTTCTTTGAGTACTAAATATGAAAGACAACATTAAAAAAAAGAAGAAAAAAAAAGAATACATGAATAAATGTGTGTGATGCAATTACAGACAGGGTTTGTTGATAATTGGATACTGGCAGAGCTTTATGCTTCAGCTTTGGCTCCAGCTGATTAGCTTGTGCTGCTGCAGTGAGGGAGAGCGAGTGAGCGTGTGTGTGAGAGAGAGAGAGAGAGAGAGAGCAGGAGGGAGGGAGGGACAGAGGCAGCATGTGCATGAACGCGCGACTTACCGCACTCTAGGCTCCCACCGCTGTGCTCCGTTCCTCCTCGCCTCCCTTTTCTCTCCCCTTTCTCCTTGTTTTTTTTTTTTTATTACCTTATTCATCGCTGCTCTCTCTTTCCTTGCCCTCTCTTACTCCTTCCTCTCATCATTTCTCCTGCAGTCCTCCCGCCTTTCGTTCCTGCGCTGCATGCCGAAGATGACACCTCTAATTTTGAGGAGCCGGAGCAGGCAGCCCCCCGGCCAGCCCCACCAGCCCAGCGAGGAGCTCTACCAGCGGGCTTCCAGGGCCAGGATCTGCCCTTTCTAGGCTGGTTCTTCAGCAGGGCATTGACAACATTGGCCAAAGCAGAGTAAGTACTACCTGTTTACTATGCATTGCCTGGCTTATTTCAAAGACCCCCCCCCTCTCTTTCTGTTAGTCAACAGAGAGATCCTCCTGCACACACCTCTTTAACACACCTTTGTTGGTTAAAGACCCTCCGTTACAGTTGGCAGCAGTTCTGCCCTTAGACTCCTCATTACCATGGCAACAATTTCCAGATAGCCTTGTTCCAGGCACCCTAGTGTAGTGCCCTGGGCAGTTGGTGTTGTATCAGTGTCATTGGTGTTGGTGCCTGTTGGGGCTAAAATGGGCTTGGCCGTATGCTGTGTCAGACGAGGAGGGAGGGAGGGGAGGGATCCCCCTGTTCTGTGGCGCTTTCTTCTACTGATTCCACCATTAAAAGCCTGTTTTTGCATATGGGATCAAACGTAGTGTCTCCCATTGAGATCCATGAGGATCCCATAGATCAACTGAATGGGCCAGAGGATGTGAGCTGGCGTTTATCTTTGCCATCGGCGCTGATTGGTATGCGACTGAGTGTGTCAATGAGGTTTGCTGAGAGGTGGAACCCCACACACACACATACGCGCACACTCCCACCCTCCCTGCTGTTATTGTGCTTGTCTGTTACTGTACAGTATAATGGGCTCATGACTTTTATAGCATGGGTTTTGGGACCGTCATTACCCCAAATGGTCTTTGGCTTCTTAACCTTTGATAATAATGCAAGAGGATGGGCTTCATTTCTGTAGCCCTGTGGCACTGATCTAGCAGGTTGATAGTGCTGTAGACTGCGGATCATGACAGCAGCAGCAACAGAAAGGGAAGAAAAAGCATTACCAGATTAGACAGGGAAAAGGATGAGAGCCCAGATTGGGGAAGAGAATCTATTTCTATGGTTACCACCATGATGTTTTTTTTTCCCCAGTCCCCACCCCCATCTTTACCCGTCTCCCCTCCTCTCCTTTTTTTTCCACGTTCTCCCTCTTCTAATGTCTCTGTCCCTCGCTGTTCCACCAGCAGTCATCTGTTCATGGTTTTTAACTGAAGCCAGTCGTTCCCTTTACTGCATTTGATGAAGAGCAGCTCAAAGCTAATAGATTGTGTTAAATTTTGTGTGTGTGTGTGTGTGTGTGTGTGTGTGTGTGTGAGCAGCATGTGCGTGTGCGCTTTCTTCATTAAAAAGCCAAAGAGGAAAGAGAAATGCACCCAGAGCCAGGCATAATGAAATGCTAATCATGTGTTTTGGGGTTTCCTGCTATTCTTTCCTTATTCTGTGTGAACTTGTGTGTCTGTTTCCTCATTAGTAAAACACAACAACACAAATCCCCCTTAACAGCTTGCCTCAAATTTATACGACGCCGTCTGTGGTTTAGTGTCAGAAATGAGTCTTTGCAAGGTGGTCTGTGTATGTGTGTGTGTGTACGTATTCTATTCCATGGGTGCGTGGGTGTGAGAATGTGTGTGTTCTACTCTCTTTGGAGACAGTCTATGTAGCTGACCAGTGCTGCCAAGTCTTTAACTCACATACTCCTGCTGAGCTCCTGTCTCCCTTTGTCTCTCTTCAATAATGCAGTCAGCGCTGGCTACTCATTTATTATCTGTCCACAGCTGGACCAAGTCATGCCCAGCTACCATCCTCCTCAGTCAAGAAAACGGTGCCTTCGGCTTTTCTGTGTTTTTAAAAAAAATGCTCCTTTTCTATTTTGCTTCTCCTGTGGGAGGCGCAGTAACAGTATGACCTGTGCCTCCAACAAATTGTCATTGATATTCTCTTAAATTTACAATTATAGGCCTACCTAACAAGAAATGGTGGGCAGATCATTAGATTGCAGTTAAGAAAATTTCATAGAAATGTTTTTGCTTTCTTTTACAAGTAAAGACTCTGTTAATTCTAACCAAAACTATATGGATCAAATGGAGAAAATTGCACAGCTGATCCCTCAAATAGCCAATCTAGAACCATCACCAAAAAATGCTTCTCCAGCACTCTTCTATTTCATGCTGTTATAGGCTTCTGTACAGCATTCGTTTTGGTCTAGCTCTCCTTTAGGTCTTTACTGTCAGGGTGTGATATTTGGCAAGCTTTTCATGTCTTAGGTTGGTTCCCCATCAAGACTTTCACAGTTTGTGCCAACCTTAAATGTACACTATGCCTAATGATTTCCTAGCATATCTCTTGTTTTAAAATGAAGGAATTGGACAAGCCTTGCAGTGTTTACATAAAGACCTCAGACATCCAAAGACGTCCAAAACTGCAGTGGATGCTTGATGTAGGCCTACCGCAGTAGAAATTCAAATTGTCGCCAGATTTGACCACTAGTTGTAGCTCAGGAGGCACGGATTCTGTCAAAACTTGCGAGCCAGCTTTAAAGTAAACAAAGGCATGAGTCAGGTGAAAAGTAGCACTCTCCCTCAGTTCTGGATAAGACTTCCAAATTGTCATAATGTCTGCAGGCGCCCCCCCCCCCCCCAACTTGTTTAACAATGGCATTGCACAACTTTTTGAATTTTGAACAACACCATGTAAATTTTTTATCAGCCATCGATTAAATTAGCTGGAGTGCAATTTCATTTCATCTACAGTGACCAAACACCACCATGTCAGAAAATCCTGTGAAGAAGTCTGGTTGGTGGGTGTGTGTGTGTGTGTGAAGGGGTGGGGGTGGGATGGGGTGGGGGTGGGGTACTGTTTTTGTTTGCATGTGATGTGAGCCAAATGTATATGTGTGTCAGGGGGAGGCTGCTTGATGCGGAGAGGCAAAGGCAGCAGTGCTCTCTTTCGTGATTATTTTTAACACTGTGACTCAGTCTGAATCAACTTTATTAAAGATCCCTCTGTGGTATTTGTAGACTCATTCATACGGGGCCCATTCATTTTTCAGACAACTTCAATTCAGAATCACCTTTTCTCTGGTCAAGACGAGGGTGAAACATTTGACTTTGTGTTGTACTCTAAACAGATAAATTATGCCCAAAGGATGGCAGCAAAATTGCGCCGCACATTACATGGACTAAAATTGAGTGATTTATGCCCACTATAGGGCTCTGTAGACCAACACCAAGCAAGAGTGCAACCCAAAATCCTCCTCTCACAGTATTTTGTTGGGCAAACAGTGCAGATATTTCTGGGTCTAGGATGCTGGTTCATTCATACGGGTTCTTTTCTCCTGCATAACTGAACCACAACTGTTAGGTTATAGCCTACTCAGCTCTTTCTCACTACAAAATGATGCTGTTTGTTGTCATAAACCTTGATGAGTAGCAGAGAGGGTGTGCGCATTATAGCTTATCGGCCGTCAGATTAGCAGCTGAGAAAATGCTAAGCTTAATGCCAACCTTATTGTTGCAGTTTATATATAACTGGACTTTCTTCACAGTGCTGGATTGCTTCTTAAAAAAGAAATTCTCGTTGATGTATTTTAATATGCCCTCAGTGTCTGTTGCTAATTTATTATGTGTGGGTGGTGTGTCTGAATATCAACCAGCACATTTACAGGTCCGATACTGTCAGGGCTTGCTGTTATAGGATGTGGGCTTATGTCATGAGATGAGACAGCCAATCAGACTCTTTCTGGCTGGCTGATATGACTAGAGAACTGAGCTATTCAAAAGGATCAATACTTTGTTACAGGATTTAAAGTTTTTTCATTAACAGGTTTTGAAGAATTCTTTTTTTTTTTTTTGGCTTAGGCTACATGATTTTGTAAGCAAGATTTTGATTTTGTTTGACAGATTTGGTACCTGACCTCCCTGGACAGGGCAAGTGAAAAGATAATTTCTGTACGGAGATCAATGAAGTATCACTCTGCCGCATAATTGGAGTGCATAATGCTGACACATTTTCATGCCCAGTGATAGCATGTTCATTTTGATGAAGGCATGCTTGTCAGGTTTAAATGTCATGCAGGTGAGGCATGCAATATTTGTGTTCCACTATACTATCAGTGAACTAAAATATATGTTGCTGCCCCCAGGTCAGTGTCTGCAGGCCTCAACTCTCCTGCCAAGACCAACTCCATGGAAAAGAAACTGCACCTCAAAAGCAAAGAACTACAAGAAACCCAAGACAAATGTCACAAGGTAAGCCAGTAGTTTTGGCTTCTGTTGAGCTTCCAGCTATAGGGCTCACGTATATGCAACGCTGATTGCTATTGGTCATTTGTATTTCAGTATTACATAATTAGTCTTTATTATAAATGAGTCATTTGTGTAGTGTATCAATCTATCAATGTCAAACCTGACCTAAAGCTCAGTGTAAACTAGACTTTCCTGGAGAAAATGTGTGGGCTAGCTGAAAGTATGCTTGCTTCAGCTTAAACCTGCAATAAGCGATTTCAGACCCTGTAACCACTCCTGACACTAACGTGTGCTATGTGGAGATTTCCGTGAGACGCAATGATATAAACAAATAGCCACACGCAGACCAGCTGTCTTGTTGTGTTCACCTCTTTCCTAATGCGTGTTGTCAAAGTCGGCCCGAGAAAAGGCGACTCGATGAAGCGAGCGAGTAAACGTAAACTTACAACTAGTAAACTTGCTACCTACCTCTTCACTTGTCATTGTGGGACATGTGACCTTCAGCGGGAGAAAAATCTGGCAAAGCGAGACTGGTAACCGGCGACATTTCTCCGTAGCTACGTTTATTTTAGCCATTAGCCTTTATGCACGGTTTGTCCTAAGGGGCTTCCGTCCAGTAGCTTTGCTGTGTGCGTTTATAAAATGTGTTGCGGTTTCTGTCACCCTCTAGTGGTCAGAAAAAATCGCTTAGTGTAGCTTTAAAAGGTTAAAAAGTTGAAATATTTTTTTTATTTACTTTACTATTTTATTTACTTTACTTTTTTATTTACTTTTTATTAGAAAGAGTTACTCTTTTAAAAGTATAGAGAATCACAATAGGGTTGCAACAAATGATTATTTTGGTTGTCGACTATTCTGTTGATTATTCTAGTGATGTAGTCGGATTAGAAGAAATGTAAACAGTAGCAATGCTTTGTCATCATTAGTTGATAGAAACTGAAACTAAGGTTATTGTTACTACTACTGGTGCACTTCAGCCACCATGCTCTGTAGGGTACAACAACATTGTTTTGTTAAGGATATGCCATAATCAAAAATATTGGCTCTAGAGTTATGTCATGCTAGGAGCACCATAGCTAATGCTGTGCTAACATAACAGATTTACACTTAAGGGTAATTTATGCTTCTGCGTCGAACCTCTGGGCGTAGCTACGGCGCAGAGGCTGCTGCTGTAGCTTACATGCACCTCTCCAAAAATGTAACTACACATAAGGCGACCCATAACAGCTCCTACCTGTATCCGGTTGATGTCGGCCGATGGTGAAGACAATGGAGCAGATCGAAGAGAGACTAGCTGAGCAGGTTTGCAAATATATTCATTTGTAGGACACCTCATCTCTGAATTATAAAGACTACCAGATGCCACTGAATTCGTGGTGAGAAAAAAATCTCAGAACATGAGTGTCAGAGAATGTAAACACCACTACTTCTTCTGTTATTATTTCCATGTTAACAAAGCACGCCACTCTCGTCTAGAATTTTGGTGGTCTATGCGCACAATCACCGACGCAGAACCATAAATGCTCACACCGCCGTAGACACCTACGCTGTAGCTATGGCAGCAATTCGACACAGAAGTATAATTTACCCTTAACTGTGAAGATGTTTTATTTTCAAATACTAAAGCAGCTCCAACAAGCCAGCCAGAGAGAGCCAGAATAAAACCGCAAGTAAGGCCATTTTGCCTTCAAAATAAAATGTTAAATTTGTCATTCGTGGTACTGAACTTCACAATCTTTAACCTTTAGGAACATTTGGATCAAAAAGCTTTGGATTAAAATGTACTTTGTCCAGATTGTACACATCATTCCAAGACCCCTTGTATGTGGTTTGTCTTTCTTTGTGTATTTTTGGTAGCCCAACATATAGCATCTTATATGCTATGAATACTGTGAAAGACAGATTTCCCCATACGTATTTTCTTTATTTTAAACTTTGTATTACACAAAAAACGTTGCAAAGTTCATCAATATGGGTTATATTTGAAATATTCTGACCAGTAGTCCTATTTTTATTCCGGCTGGCTTGACATAGGTTGAGCAAGCTTGTGGTGCTGCTGTGGTAAGCTAAGCTAAATTTGCAGTATGCATGTTATGACATTACTACTACATTCCTTGAAGTGTTCTCACAATTTGCTGTACTCTAGTCTTTGAAAATTTGAAAGCTTTCTTGAAGGCTCATCATCCTCAGAACTGCTGCTTGCATTACTGTAGCCATTTTAAAAATGCAAACAGATAGTTAGAGAGGAAGTAGGCTTGAGTGCCTGACCATAAATTGACAGTAGGAAACACTAATTGCTGCCTAATATATCTGAACATGTTGAAGTTAGAACAGAGTCTCTAGCTGAAAGTATTTAAGTAGTTAAGTAGTAGTGTTGGAGAAAATAATAAATAAATGATGGGAATAGCATGAGTATGCTAACTTTAAGCAAGCCCAGTAGTAACAAGCATACAGAAGGTGTAGCACTATGAAGTGGCGATTGTGTTGTCTCCTGCTGTGTGATCAGATGGAGCAGGAGATCTCCAGGTTCCAGCGTAAGATGACTGACCTGGAGTCAGTGCTCCACCAGAAGGATGTGGAGCTGAAGGCCTCCGAGACCCAGAGGAGCATCCTGGAGCAAGACCTTGCCACCTACATTACTGAGTGCAGCGTGAGTCACATCACCGTGTATTTGTGTGTGTGTGTGTGTGTGTGTGTGTGTGTGTGTGTGTGTCTGTGTGTCTGTGTGAGTGAGAGATTTTGTGATCTTGTCATCGGATCTCAAATCGGCAATGGGTTGAGGCTGGCAGGAGCTTTGCGTGTTCTCACATAAGTGTGTTTTTCACACATGAGATAGAGAGACACACAGGGACAGCCAAGGGAGAAAGAGACACAGGAAGAGATGGGGGGGGGAGAGAGACGGGTGTGAGAGAGGAAGAGATAGACGGAGGAAGTGGGAGAGAGAGATCCTCAGTTCTTGTCAAAGATGGATATTGATTTAGGCCAACAGAAGCTTTTTGTTTGTGTGCATATGTGTGTTTGCAGAGCTTGAAGCGAAGCTTGGAAGAGGCACGTGTGGAGGTCTCTAAAGAGGATGACAAGGCCATGCAGCTGCTGCACGATATCCGCGAACAGAGCAACAAGCTGCAGGAGATCAAGGAACAAGTACTTAACTCTTCTCTCTTCTAATGATTCTCTGTCTCCTCTTTCTCATCATGATAATATTGTCATCATGATATATTATTTTCTAAAGTGTATACAAAACAAATTCCACTTTCCACAGTGTCCTCCTTATTATACTGTCACAGGTAATAGTTGAGTTACAAAAGCAGTAGTGAGGTTATTCCCCCTCTCACAGCGTCCCTGTTACACAGACAGGGATGCCCCTCAGAGGACACCCTTCTCCTCAGTGCTCATAAAGGTCATCCCTGCAGATGGCACCCATGCAGATGGCATCCCTGCAGGGCAATCTAATGGAGCACTAAAGTGGAGGAGACTGCTTATTTCCTCAGACACCCCCCGCACAGACACATACACTATATTTACAATTTTTTGATGCAAATTTGAGCTTCAACGAACAAACAGTTTACAGCTCAACTTGGAAAGATATTTAAGTAAAAAATACACCCACGTCTTGTCAGCCTATATCACAAAATTTAGCAGTTTAATTTCTTTCGTGATCTGGAACAACTCACCCATGATTTCATCTCTTCTTGCTTAGACTACTATAACTCAGTTTTTGTCCCTCTCGTCTCCAGCTTGTACTGCCTGAGGTCGTCTGGCAGGTCCCTATTGTCTGTTTCAAAGTCTAGATGAGAGGGATGTAATGATACATTCAGCTCACGGTTTGGTTTGATGCACAATACTGGCTTCACAGTTTAGTATTGTTATTATCACAATATTTTGAACAAAATCAGAATGAAGACAATTGTGTCTGAAAAAAATCCCTTTTTATTTTCGAGGGAAAACAAATTAGTCAAGCCAAGTCAAAGTTTATTTAGTGCAATATCACACCAGGGTGTGTCAGTAGACTTTACCAAAACAAAGCAATACTAAAAGAATCAAAGAGTGACATAACAATAAATAACACAAATTAAAGTGCAGATCACAGACAGAGTGACTGCCTCAGGAGTTTAGGCTGGATAAATCTATATAATCTTTTAAATAACTTGCCTTTATGTAATGATCTTTTTGTTCCCCACAATGAAATTGGGGGGAGAACTGTAGATTGGTCTCCACTGTTCATCTGTCTGTTCATCACGAGCAATATCTCAGACATCACTGATTGAATTGTGATGAAACATGGATATAATGCATCGCACCAGTTGCATTTTCAAAAATTTTCAAAATTACACAGATTGACTCAAGGAGGGTGCTGTATCATTTGTGTGTTCGTTCATAAACATGTACGATTCTTGTATGTTTTTACATTTGTCCATGTGTCATGTGCGATGTCTCAGACACCACTGATCAGATTTTGATAAAACATGGGGGAATGATGCATCTCACCAATGCATTCTACACTGATTGGCCCAATGGGTCTCGCTATAGATGGTCTCTCTGTGATCACCATCATCAGTAGTGACGACTTTTATTAAGAAGTGAGTCTTTGTAGCATGTTGCTGATTATCTCAATAAGAGGAAGACAGGGGAGCAGAGACCAGGTCAAAAGTGGGTTGGATATTGGGATTTAATCCCCATATCAAAAAACTGAATTTGAAATTTCAAAGAATTTCTGTTATGAGAATAAACAGGAAGAACATTTCCATAGTCATTACCATATAATGGTGGCATATTGTTTTGGCATTGGGCATTCCCATAGTTTTAAATTCAGAACAGTGTAATAATCTAAAACTATGCTCCATATTGCCATCCACAATCTGGTGTCTCTGGTCTCAGGAGTACCATGCCCAGCTGGAGGAGATGCAAGTTACCATCAGGCAGCTGGAGGAGGACCTGTCGGCTGCCCGGCGCCGCAGTGACCTCTACGAGTCTGAACTTAGAGACTCCAGACAAACCAGTGAGGACCTCAAAAGGAAAGCTGTGGAATACCAGCAGAGAATCCAGAAGGTATGCTGGAACCAGAGATGTTCACAAGTCGTGTAACGCAAGAACAAGTCAATTTTCAAGTCTTTGAGCTCAAATCCAAGTCTAGTCTCAAGTCTTTGAGGGACTAGTCGGAGTCAAGTCTCAAGTCTTTGGTTAAGAGTCTACGAAAACCATAACGTAGTTATTTCTAAAAAAAAAAAATATTGATCCAGCATTGGTTGTGATACAGCAGGCATTACAAATTGTAGTCCTTAAGTCTGGTCCAATGGACTTAGCCAAATGTCATTATAAACGGCTCTGCAGTGACGTTTATATACGTCATAATCTTTTTATACAAAACATTGATGCCATTTTTTTTTACAGATGCTCATTGTTCACGTGTCACTAATATAGAGTGAAGTCTGAAGTCTACTTGTAAGTGACTCAAGTGCGAGTTGCAAACTCGTTTGCACACTGAGGAGCAAGCTGTCAGTTTCATTTGAAGATTTCATTTTGGGCTTGATAGTCATATGGAAAAAGGCACAAAAATTACAAAATTATTTGATAGAGAACAATTATTTATGTATTATTTATGTCTATGTAATACATTATTTGATAATGCATTAAATAGAATTAAAAAAACATACTCTGGCTCACAAATGAAAAGGATGAGAATGTACGGTACAGATCAGTCTCCATGATCTGCTTTGTGTTTTCAGGCTAAAGAGCAGGGCAAAGCTGAGGTGGAAGAGCTTCTTTCCAAACTTGAGAAGGTAAGGAAGGATCAGCCTATTTCTCCCTTGTCAGATCTACATGGCTTGAGCAGTAGTTATCCTAATCTGTCATGACTGAGCCCTCACTCACTGAGCCTATTTTTTTTTTTTTTAGACCAATTCTGAGCAGCAGTTGAAAATCCAAGAGCTTCAGGACAAACTCTCCAAGGTAAGTGCATTTCTGACTTCAGTTTCTGATACAACACTGACTAGGGTCTAGGGTAAAGTCTCTTAGTAGTTGGGGAAATCATCATCAAATACATAGCTACTGTCATCGTGTAATAAAAAAACCTTGCTTTTTCTATTTCCTGTTTATTTTAGAAAAAATTATTTGTACTTCACCCTCAGTCACTAACATCTTATGATGTCCCTCATCATTATCTGAAAAGTAAGCCATCGTGGCATATATATTTATCTATGTTCATTCAATTTGACTTGGCAATTTTACAATGCTTCCATAACTAATTTTATTAGCCAATTAGTTCTACCATTTCTGCAGCCTGCCTGTACTGCTCTGTTTATTCCTTGGTGTGGCCTTTAGTTATTGCTGTCTCAGTGGGTAGGGATTACCCAGTCATATCAAGAGGCTCGTCCTGGGATCCACTAACAGCCTTTGACCTCCTGACCTCCCCCAGGCAGTGAAAGCCAGCACAGAAGCCACCGAGCTGCTGCAGAACATCCGGCAGGCCAAAGAGCGGCTGGAGCGAGAGCTGGAGCGCCTGCGAGGCAAGACCGACCCCAGTGACACACTCAAACGCCGCCTGAGAGAGACAGAGGTACCAGACTCAATCTAGCTACTAAATCACACACAACTGTATGCTGGTGGGGATAATGTGCAATGGGCAATGTTGAAGAAAAGCTCACTAAAAGTTGTTTGTTATAAACTGTGAGTTTGTTGACTGTTTGTGCAATTGGAATACCCCATGGAATGGTACCTTTATACCAACTCACTCTGGAGAAATTACCTGTGTAGTCGTTCAACATGATGTGATTCTTTTTGGTGTGTGTGCCTGTGCACTCTTGTTTGTGGTCGTTGTGTGTGTGCAGGAGGGCAGGAAGACCCTAGAGAACCAGGTGAAGAGGCTGGAGATGGTGGAGCGGCGGGAGAATAAGCTGAAAGACGACATTCAGACAAAATCCCAGCAGATCCAGCAGATGGCTGAGAAGATCCTGGTGAGAGAGCTACAGATAAGGCCTGCTAATACTCTGCCCCCCCTCCTCCCCCAATATCATCCCCCCGCCCTGCCTCCTCCTCATCTGTCCTTTTCCCAGTCTGTCCTCGTCACTCCTTATCCTAGAGCACACACATTTGCACACTACACACACAATTCTCTTTAGGGAGCTCCTTGACCGCTGAGCTCTCACAAATGGCTGTGCAGTCGACTCAGAAGGCATGCCTCCCACCGGACACATAGACTGAAACATACACATTATCCTAGCTGTGTGTCAGCATGAACGGGCACCGCTACAACCGTCTTGTGGAGTCCCAGCTCTTTAAAGCAAGTTTCTTCATTATCAAGTTTTTGTATGCGTCTGGTGTTAATTAGGATTCTTTTTAGAATAGCTTTTATTCTTCTACTTGCGTGTGTGTGTGTTTGTTTGTTTGTGTTTTTTTGATAGATTGTGCTTGTTGTTGCTTGATGTTTGTTGTAAATCCAGGATGTATGCTACATTATCCTATATTCAGGGTGGTTGTTTGTGTTGTAATGGACAGGGAATACTATACTGGATGAATTTGTTGGATGCATACAGTAATTGCATTAATGTGAACACTTCGTAGTGTATATTGTTTAGACTGTTAGACTGTATATTGTTTATTGTTTTGGTTGTCATGTTAAACATATCCACTGATGTTTGTAATACCATCCCCTCCAGGAACTGGAGGAGAACCTGAGGGAAACTCAGTCAACAGCCCAGAGGATGGAAACCCACCTGGCTCAAAAGGAGAGGCTCTACGAAGACAAGATCAAGGTGGGACAGCCCCATATTGCCCAGACTGCTAGTGTCCGAGTGGAACTGCAATTAGATGAAGATTTTACATTCAACATGAGGTTGTTCTTAGGATTTTTACTGGAGTAATTCCTAGTCAGTCTAGGCATTATAAATCAAGGTGTTAGTTGCAACTCAGAGCTGTAAGTATGTTTGACAGTCAGGTTTGACAGCACAGTAATTACTGCCTCCATGCCAGCTGGTGCATTTATAAATGTCCTAATGTCTTTCTTTATCTTTATGACAAATTAAGGACCAATGCCTTGGTGTGAATTTGTCAAATCAAAGCCCATACGTGTTGCGTTGTATTGACTGGTTCTGTCTGATCAAGGTTCTTGAGGCCCAGATGAAGGAAGATCTGGCTGACAAGGAGAGCCTGGAGGTCAAACGGGCCCAGCAGGAGGAGGAGTCCAGGGAAAAGTGCAAACTAATCGGTGAACAGAAAGCAGTAAGGAAACATACAAGGCTTTTATTGTATCCACTTTGGCATTTTCCAATTAATTCACTACTGATTCTGAGAATTATAATTAGATATACATAAAGTGGACACAAAACTTGCTTTAAACCGCACTTGAGGGATTAAAAGAATTTGATGTTTTCACTGTGTACTCGCATAGGTATTTATTTTCTTATTTTATTTTATTTTTTTCCCCACATGATGCTGTGTAATTCCTGTGCTCTGAGGAGGGCTTAGTGTGTGAAAGTGATGTTTGTGATCATATGGCACCTTCTCGTTCTCCTGTGAGATTGTTCTGAGTGTTTGAAGACTAGATTCCATCACTTTTTATTTTTCTTTGTTTCCTTATACAATAATTTGTGATAAAAGGGCCAAATGTAGTGGAATTTGTAGTTGGAAGACTGATTAAATTGTAGTATACATTAAGTTGCACTATAAAGCCTGGGCTCAAGTCCTAATCTGGTTAATGTGGTAGACTTGAGGCAGTTAAGAAGCTTTAAGAGGCAGTCATCTGACATTGACAGTAGGAGATTCAGGCAACACCTTAATGGACTCTAATAGGATTTTACTGAAGTACAACATTCCGTTTCCTATAAGGAAAATGTGCTGCTGAAATTTGTGTGTGTGTGGCCATGATTCTGAGAAGGATTTGGCATCAGTCACAGGGGAATCATGCATCCTTACATCTTTGAGGCTGTTTACAGAGATGTGATTTCCACCATGTTAGTGTGTCTCTGTCTCCTTCCAGACCATTAATGCCATGGATTCCAAGATGAAGAACCTGGAGCAGCGCATTGCTGAACTGTCAGAGGCTAACAAGCTGGCCGCTAACAGCAGCATCTACACCCAGAAGAATATGTGAGTTAACTAGACCTTCTGCCCACGTCGTGCTTTCATCAATGCCCCCACCCCCACCGATTCTGCCTCCTCAAGCCTCCGACAGGTTCATTAGTGTGTACTTCTATCTTCTATCTGTAAACTGCGTATAATCTCCCAGGCAACAGAGGATCAGTTTAAGTTAAAGGACAGAGAATGCAGCTTAAGCTAAGCTCAACCAAGAAACTCACTCAAGAAATTCTTCACTCACAATCATGAACACATTTGCCAGTTGAATGTAAACGTCCTCATCTCCATTAGATCAATTAGCTGCTACCAATGAGCACAAATGTGGATTGCCCTGTACTATCTGGCTCTCATGGCTGCAGATTCCACTGCAACTCCTCTAATCTTAATTTGGCTTCCATTTCAACCTATTACCTAAATGGTTTTTTTTATGTTCATTAAACGCTATGCAACTCTAGATAACAGTTTTTTGGATGAATGCTGCTTTTGATCAAGCTAAGTAATTGGCATTTGTGTCTATATTTTTGTGTCAGGAAAGCCCAGGAGGAGATGATCTCAGAGCTGCGGCAACAGAAGTTCTACCTGGAGTCGCAGGCCGGCAAGCTAGAAGCCCAGAATGCCAAACTGGAGGAGCACCTGGAGAAGATGAGCCAGCAGGAGCAGACCAAGAGGAGTCGGCTACTGGAGCTGGAGACCAGGCTACGGGAGGTGAGGAGACGGGGGAAGGGAGAATGAGAGGTTTAAATGAGGAAGAGGCTGAAGAAATCCAACTAGCCGAATCTTGTTTATCTGAACCCCTTGGGACCAAGCTCGTTCTGCAAAATGAAATGCTGGGCACACTGAAATGTATTCTCTACCACACCTTGTTCAAAATATGAAATTTACGTGGAACACATTCTGAAATGATCTGTACAGTCTAATATTCATTTAAATGGTATATTAAGAATTGCACACATTTAACATTGTCCCCTTTTTTGCGACTGCTCCGTCACCACGGCGCCATGATTTACAAATGCCTCCCTGTGGAGGGGGAAGAGAAAGGATTTAAGTATTACATTAAAGGTAATAAAAGAAAGAAAAATTATTGTTTTGTGAATCAGTCAGCTCAGATGTTTGAGAGTCTAATGTACTGTAATGCATTCATGGAAAGTTATGGAGTTTTTAAAGTACATAATGTTTCTCCATCACTTTGAGCAATGTTTCATGAAATCCATTAGCTGTATGTGCATCCAATGCAATCCTGTGCTATAAAAGGAGGTTGTGACATAATTGAGGGCCACAATTCCCCCATTCTCCCGCTGTATGGAAGCTGTCACCCCCGGCATGCTGTCTGCTGCTGCTGCTGGTGGACAGCCTGCTGTCTGGGTGTCATATCTCCACCTCCACAAACTCTTCCCCACGAGACCTCATACACAGATTGGCACTAATTGCTGCCCTCTCTGCGCCCTCACATACAAACACACACAATGTCCCCTCACTCACACAAATATGCATTCTCAGATCAGTCGTTCCATCTCTGATATTTTCAAAAACTTGTAGAGGTACCAAATGCACCCTCATTTGGCTCAGCGTGTTTTTTTGTTTGTTTTTTTGCCTTTTTGCTGAATTTTTAGTATTGCCTAGCTGGACAGGATGTTTGTGGGCCCTTAAAATTATTGAAATTTAAGTTCTTAAAAAGTATTGACATTTTTTAAATGCCTTCAAAAGGCATTAAAGGTCTTCAAAGGTTAAGGTGGTCTAAGCTATAAATGAAGGAAACTGCAAATTTTGAATTCATAACAAGCCAATTGGCTTGATATGAACTAAGCACTAACTTTATAAACTCAGAGCAACATTTACAAAATGGAAAGTTAACAGGTGTGGGTCAAATAGATATTTTTAAACAATTCTCTGTGTTGGTTTTAATCTGCTTTGAAATTGGATGCAACAATATAGGACATCTGAATTGCCCTGATGTCTTAAAAAGCTTGGGGAGCAATCAAAACAAATGCTGAAAATTAGATGCAAATACTGCCTGTCCTAGATCTGACTGATACTGCCATATACACACAACATTCACTCTAGTCCTTTGCCCCTTGTAGATGGGCCTTGAACACGAAGAGCAGAAGCTGGAGATCAAGCGGCAGGTGTCGGAGTTGACCCTCTCCCTGCAGGAGCGCGAGTCCCAGATTAGTGGCCTACAGGCTGCGCGTCTTGCCCTGGAGAGCCAGCTGCAGCAGGCCAAGACCGAGCTGGAGGAGACGACCGCTGAGGCTGAGGAGGAGATCACCGCCCTCAGGGTGAGACAACAGAGTGCAAGCACATGCGTGCAATCGCAGACACACACACACACACGCACACACACAAATACCTATTTTCACCTACACATACATTCAGCACAAATGTATATGAATGTAGACAGTTTGTATTATACACACACTAAGAAAGATAGCTCATGTTATGTTTCACAATAACAGGCCATGCAAAACATTATGATCACCATAAATTACTGATATATTCTACTCTTCAAGCTATATTCATATAGCTACATATCTATATATATATATAGATATATATGTATATATATGTATATGTGTATATGTATATATATGTATATGTGTGTGTGTGTGTGTGTGTGTATATATATATATATATATATATATATATATATATATATATATATGTATATATATATATATATATATATATATATATATATATATATATATATATATATATATATATATGTATGTATGTATATGTAAAGCTATATTCAACTCTTTTTTATCTATGCATGTTTGCATTGGAACAAAGTACTTAAAATAACATTTGACAACAGATCATTTGCCATCAGCCAGTGTAACAGTCGTAGAGTTGGTTGCATTTTAAGAGATTTGTTCCTCCCTCTCACAGAGTCACAGGGACGAAATTCAGCGCAAATTCGACGCCCTGAGAGACAGCTGCTCAGTAAGTGCTGCCACAGCCTTTTTCTCCGCTTTCAGCAGCAGGACAGTTTCACACACAGTAGTTTCACAAGACATTTTGCATGTATGGGAATTAATTTGTGAGTCCAGATACCATGCTAATGCAACAAAAGAGTCAATTGAATCCAGTCTTTGCCATGGAAACACAGCGTGCTTACTTGATCCTCACCCAGCTGGATGGCTCGCTGTTTACGCTGTCCTGTGGCGTGGCATGGCTGTTGTTGAGTCTGCTGCACTGTTGACCCCTCTGTGGCAGCTTGCCTTGGTGCCTTCTGCTACCAAGACAGATTAGCCACACATGAAAGTCACTGTTCAGACAAGCTCATCTGGCCTGCTTCATGGCCTGGGGTTACACAGGGTCATCATACTCTGTTCGTAGACTACTGTGATACTGGTCAACTTTGACCTTTTTGGCATCATGCCATGGTTGTAGTGTCATCAACTAGAACCTGTAAGAATGCTGATTTGACATTTGACTTTGTGTAAATGAAACAGCCTTTTTCTAACTGCCAATAAAATGTCTGATAATGACAAGATTTTGGAAGCAAAACATCAACATCAGTGTTCACATTTACCAGTGTCATTGTAAAGCTGTAAATTAAAATCAACTGAGCTGTGTTATTACTGGAAGGATTCTTTTCCCCAGGCTTTGTGACCAGAGCCTAACAATATCTTTTTACTTCCATTAGCAAGGCTAACACCTCTACCTGTGTGTACTGCCTTAGGTGATCACAGACTTGGAGGAGCAACTTACACAGCTGAGTCAGGAGAATGCTGAGTTGAACCGCCAGAACTTCTACCTGTCCAAGCAGCTTGACGAGGCGTCAGATGAGAGCGAGGACCGGCTGCAGCTCAGCCAGGAAGTGGATCGCCTGAGGAGGGAGGTGGCCGACCGTGAGATGCACCTCAACAACCAGAAACAGGTAGCACATTGAACTCAAGACACTAGAAAAGCACACACACACATACACACCTTCACAAATATTTAAAAGCACTTGGACATAGACAACTGCCTTCCACACAGACTAGTAGATATAATGTATAAATTTATTCAATCTGATACATTTCTGCTATCCTCCATGTTCCAATGTTCCAGACTGAACTACAGAAAAAACGATGAACGGCACGCTGATCCTTTTTTTTTGCCTCATAATATTGAGACCCTGTGCTGTCACTGAAAATGCAGTAGAGACAACTGTCAGGTCGTTTCACCAAAAACAGTAACACACTATAGAAGAGTGCTCATCTTCAGTCTTCTTTTTGTGTTGATCCACCCAGAATATTGAGACGCTGAAGACCACATGCAGCATGCTGGAGGAGCAGGTGGTGGAGCTGGAGTCTCTGAATGACGAGCTGCTTGAGAAAGAGAGGCAGTGGGAGGCCTGGAGAGGAGCCCTGGAGGACGAGAAAAGCCAAGCCGAGAGACGCACCAGGGATCTGCAGAGATTGCTGGACAATGAGAAGCAGAATAGGTAACATACAGACATGCACACACTTAAATTTACATTCCCAGACATTACAGTACATAGAGAATGACAGAGATGTCAATCCACAGACAGGTTAAAATGTTATTATAAGACTTCTTGTGGTGCCATGCATAGGTTGAGGGCAGACCAGCGCAGTACTGAGTCCCGCCAGGCAGTGGAACTGGCGGTCAAAGAGCACAAGGCTGAGATAGTGGCCTTGCAGCAGGCCCTGAAGGAGCAGAGACTGAAGGCTGAAAGTCTGTCCGATACGGTGAGTCACACGTGTTTCTCTGTCTGTCACTCATTCTAACTGTAACCCCAACTTCAGCCCTCTAAGTGAAAGGTCTGGCCATGTCACAATCAATCAAGTATTTGCTTTAATTCTTAATAAGACAAATCAATACTGTGATCATGACTGAAAGATTAAACTTTCAGCTAAAACGTTTTAACAAGCACAAGTCTTTGCACAGCTCAATGATCTGGAAAAGAAGCACGCCATGCTGGAGATGAACGCTCGCAGCTTACAGCAGAAACTGGAGACGGAGAGAGAGCTGAAACAGAGGCTGATGGATGAGGTACAAAGTGAAATACGACCACATACAGTACATTCATTTCATTTTGTGTAGCATTTATTTAATGGACCTACCTCTGTTGAATAAGGTTGCTTTCAACTCGCTCATTCAATAAGAACAGATTCAGTGTGCGAAAAGGAAACCAAGAAGACCATTTTTAGCCAGTTCTTAAGTAAATGTACTTGACATACTTTTAGAAAACTATTATGGTCTGTTCTGGTCTGTTTTGGACACTGATGATTTCTACACCTCTCCTCTTGATGATAATTATATTTGCGACCATTCTGTCAGTGAAATGTGGCGCATTTTAAATATTCTGGATTTCCCATTAAAATATATGTGTGCGCTGGTGTTCCCACAGCAAGGGAAGCTGCAGCAGCAGATGGACCTCCAGAAGAGCCACATCTTCCGTCTGACCCAAGGCCTGCAGGATGCGCTGGATCAGACCGACATGCTCAAGACTGAGAGGACTGATCTGGAGTACCAGCTGGAGAATATACAGGTAGACAATGCAATACCATTACAATATGATGAAATACACTCTCCTCTAGGAGAGAAACAGAGCCCTAACTAAAAATTAGAATACTTCTACTGATGTTGGCAAGCACTCTTATCATAACTAGGAATCTCAGCGGGAACCATCGGATATAATAATCTTAAGTCATGTGATCTCAAAGGGAGTTATTTTAAAAGTTCTCTTAAGAAGTGACTGTTTCTCTGAGGCTCTGTTTCCGTTCCTACAGGCTGTGTACTCCCATGAGAAGGTGAAGATGGAGGGGACCATCTCCCAGCAGACCAAACTCATTGACTTCCTCCAGGCCAAAATGGATCAGCCCACCAAGAAAAAGAAGGTATGAGAAATAATAATAATAATAATTAACATAATAACTGTAAGCCATTTTAGATTAATAATCAACCATTACCAAATGTTTTGCATATGTTGCTTTTAAGTATAATCTTGGTAACTTCAACAATACATCTTTGTAAATGGATTCAGTACCGTTCCCTCTCTGTGAACAGGGTATATTCGGGCGGCGGCGGGAGGACGTGGGGACGACAACTAACGGGGCACTGGTTCCCCAGGCCCAGCCGGCAGTGCCCATGCAGTACAGTGACATGAAGCTAGCACTGGAGAAGGAGCGCTCACGCTGCTCTGAGCTAGAGGAGGCCCTGCAGAAGATGAGGATAGAGCTACGATCCCTCAGAGAAGAGGGTAGGTCTTAGTCCGTAGCCATGTTATTTTTTTTATGTAGTGTGTGTGGACTCCAGGGAGAATTGCTGACTGGTATCAAATAATTGGGCAGCACGGTGGCACAGGGGGACTGTCCCTCAACTGGAAATCCCTGGGTTTAAGATCCCTCAGCAGCAAGTGTCCAAGTGTCCTTCAACCAAGACAATAAATCCCCATCAGCTCCAGGGATGCAGTTCTGTAACTGACCTGATTCTGATCTCCCTGTGGCACGGGGCAAATTAAAAGATCATTCCTACTTCTGGGGTCAAGAGAGTATCACAAAACTAGAATCCTTTAAATAACTCAACCTCTTATTACGGACTGTATCATATGACACTATTTTGACCAGATTCTTCCTCGACACTTCCATTATGACTGTATCACACGAATGTAGATGATGAAGCAAAAATCCCTTATCATAATTTTTTCATTGAAGCTTTCTTGGAACATCACAGTTTGGAGTCTGAGATGGCAACTTGGAAGCTCAATCGGCTCAAGAAATCTTGTTATGTGCCTCCAACCGTATCCATTTGTCAGCTGGGCAGGAGTTAATGTGGCAGCATCTTGCTCTGTTGCTTACACCTGTCGAGTCCTATGAGATTCATTTCCAAGTCTATTGATTTATCAGTAACCGAGCAGATTATTTCCAACTTTATAACCACCATTGAGCTAACATTAAGATGTTTTATTTGGGGGTACAGCGGCTCATTTCAAAGCCCAGGATTACGTGGCGCCGTCCACACCGGCCCAGGCCCGCCAACAGATCCTCATGTCGGCCATTGTCAAATCCCCGGAGCATCAGCCCAACCCCAGCAGTCTGCTCAACCCCTCAACCCGCTGCAAGGAGACCTCCACACCAGAAGGTGAGTCTCTCTCTCACACACACACACACACACACACACACACACACACACACACACACACACACACTGGCAGATAGACAAACACACAGGTGGACATTTGCTATGCCTGCAGAACACTTAACGGACAACTCATCAACCTGAATTTGAACCACTGTTGAAGCTGTAGTGGTGCCCCCACAGGATAGTTAGCCCTCCTGATATCATTGCTAAGCCAAATGACCTCCCGCTCAACTTATTTTCTCTATATGGTGTGTCTGTACTTTTCTGCCCTCTTGCCTGATTATCCAAGGCCTTTTGCTTTCACCTAGCTATTGTTAGACTGCGTTCTCCTTTCTCTCTCTTTCCTTTTGCTCCTCACAGAAAAGAGGAGGGTCACCTTTGAAAGTAAGTTAGCAGTCTTCCACTTGTTTACTCCACAGTGTGGCTCCATTTTCCATGCTCATCTACATTCATTGTCATGCACACACACACACACACACACACACACATCCACATCTCATATGCCTGTCTTGTCCTCCTGCTGTCAGATTAACAGTTCAGATTTATGAGGCAGTAACTTGACCACACAAGAGTTAATTCCTCCAGGGCCAAGTGTCTGGGACAAGGTGTTCTCTACTCTGTCCTTACTGCCCCTTACCTGAGGTCCTGATTTAGATAACATATAATAGGCTGGTCAGTTTTTACATTTTAATGCAACCCATTGTCATCGGCATAATCCCACTCACTCCAGAAGGTATTTTCAGATTCTGTATTTTAGGATTCTTTAATACTGATATGCCTAATACTTGCAATAGAAAATAATTCATTCACCATTCAGTTTGCCCGATGTTGCTTGACAAAAGTGAACCATATTGAATTGTTGGTGACTTCTGAAATAATTAAGTCCATAACAATAAAATATTAGTGTCATATCTGCCCTCTTTGCATTCAGTAACTCTTCTCCCTGCCCACTTCTCCTTCCTTGTTTGTGTTGCAGAGTTTGGTCGTCGTGTGAAGGAGAGGATGCACCACAACATCCCCCATCGTTTCACCGTGGGCCTCAACATGAGGGCTGCCAAGTGTGCCGTCTGCCTGGACACTGTACATTTTGGACGGCAGGCCGCAACCTGCCTAGGTCTGTATCCTGCTCTGCAGCTGGACATATATACAGAGATTTTTCAAAGCAGGTGATAAGGACAAATTATTGGCCAGCCCTAAAAATTATACCAAGTATACAAAAAGTTCTTATAGCAGAGCCAGCACATTAATCTCCCAAGTGTGGAAATGTGGATTTGTCTTGGTTTGGCTATAGCTGAAATTCTACTATTCTACTCTCATACTATTGTGAGTCCTGAAAGTCAATAAAAATATTTCAGTGTATGATCGTGATACATCCCCGAAGCACACTCAGCAATGCCAAAGTAGTGTTGAAATTAGTTTGTGTAATTCAATCCTTTTAGCCAGCACTTTAGCCTACACACCCAACATTTTGACAGAAGTCAAGCTTGTGCTAGAATGCCATGGCGTGCATGTGCATACACATTGGGAGTACCATCAAATCCTTACTGCTGTATTCTTTTGCTGTCTTTTCTTGGGGTGAAATCTGAGAATCTGTTGGAAGATCTCTTAACACTATAACACTGACTTGCTGATTACTGAGAACACGCAAAGGAAGTTTAATCAAACCCTGCTCAGCATTTTTTCACCACCCTCTCTTTGTCTTATTGTAGAGTGCCACACCCTGTGTCACCCCAAATGCTCGCCATGTCTTCCGGCTACCTGCGGCCTGCCAGCTGAGTATGCCACTCACTTCTCGGAGGCTCTGTGCCGGGACAAGGCAAACTCCCCTGCCCTGCAGGTAAAAGAGGCCAGTGGGCATGTTCGCCTGGAGGGATGGATGAAGCAGCCTAGGTAACTAATTTAGTGCCACACTAATTACTGTAATGACCATATGCAACATGTTGTGTACACAGCATTGAAACTGGTGTGTGTCTGTGTGTCTGTGTGTCTGTGTGTGTGTGTGTGTGTGTGTGTGTGTTCATGCAGGAATGGCAAGCGTGGCCAGCAGGGTTGGGAGAGGAAATATGTGGTGCTGGATGGAACCAAGGTCTCCATATATGACACTGAGCCCAGAGAAGGTCAGTACTTCCACGCTCCGTTGGTAGCAGAAACATTTTAAATGGGTCATTTTAAATGCAGCCATTAAAAGGAAAATGGCCTATCCATACCTGAATGAGACATAGTTTTTGTAAAACAAAGTTAATTTGAGTGTGTATTCTAATGCGTTGACCAATGTATGGTAGCAATGAACAATAAAAAGTATTGTGTGGTATTTTTCCTCCAGACTGTATGAAGGCTGAGGAGGAATTTGAGCTGTGTCTGCCCGATGGAGAGGTGACCGTTCACGGAGCTGTAGGAATCTCTGAGCTCATCAACACTGCCAAGTCAGGTACTGGATCAATACTGCCTAATCCTACTGTATCTCTTCTTGTTGTAGGATAAGTGTATCCATCTTCTCCCCAGATTTCAAATTGGATCCACATGTCCCGTCTACGCTTTTAAACCCAAAATACAACAAAATGTTGACAATTCAGCTTAGCACCGAAATTGGGCTGTTAGCAGGATAAACTACCAATCCATCCCTCTGTTTGTGTGTGTCTGCATGTTTATGTATCTGGGTATGTGTGTGTGTGTGTGTGTATGTGTGTGTGTGTGTGTGCGCAGACATCCCATATGTGCTGAAGCTGGAGTCCCATCCTCACACCACCTGTTGGCCAGGCCAGTCCCTCTACTTTATGGCTCCCAGCTTCCCAGACAAGCAGCGCTGGGTGGCTGTACTGGAGTCTGTGGTGGCCGGCAGCCGCGGCTCTAAGGACAAAGTGGATGCTGATGCTGTGAGTATAGTGTTTGTGTGTTTGTCTATCCCGGTTGGGTTATTAATTTGAGTTTGCTTTAGCTTTACTGGAGTGTAACATGGACAGCCCAGTGTCTCCTTTATACCAGACAAGCTCATTAAGTGTGTCCATTTCAAATAGTAACTTTGAAAATGAGGTCAAATGTAATATAAAAATGAAATTTCCCCATTAAACGAATAGTCAGCTAGTGCCTTCACTTCTTTTTCCCCCCCTCCTTCTTTGTCTCTCTCTCTCTATGCATGTTCTCAACATCCACGTCTTGTATCTGTGTTGTCATTGTCTTTTTGACGTGATTATACTGTGTGTGTATTTCCATTCAATGGGGTTGTGTGGATCATATTATAGGCAGGTGTTGCTAAAAGACAGAAGAACCTATCCCCTCTGGTTCAGGTACAGTAACTAGCTGCACGAACGCTTGTGCTTCAGTCGGCCGACTGACTGAGCATGCAGTAGCTGTACACATCTACACATACAATACTGACACTGTACAACAGAGATCAACACGGCCTCAGGCTGAGTCAGTTACATTTTATGCAAACAGTTACCCTGTGAAAAACAGCCGCATTCAGTGGTCAAATACACACCTCAAGTATACACACACAGAATCGTACATAATGCATGGATGTGAGTAGGCACTGCTGCGCACCTTTGGCCCGGTGTCATATGCTGTGTCATGCATGCTTCTCCAAAAGCCATGTGCTGCTTTAGCCCCCTTCACTGAAACACAGACACATGTACACACTGCTCTAGAATACCAACCTGAGCATTACTTCACTCTGCAGGCTTCTGCTCTTGGTGTTTTGTGTTTATTGCTGCCACAGATGCAATCTGTCATCTCTTATATTCTGTGGTATATGACCCTTGGAAATGGTATTACATTTTCACTGATATGTATGTCTGTTTCTGAAATGTATTACTGCTAGCTAGGTTTTACTGTTTTACTTAAAGCTACAATATGCAACTTTTTGCCTTGAGGCAAAGAGTGTATTGTTAGTCCCGCCCTCCTCCCCCTCAGTTGGTCAAGTTCACGCCCCAACTCTTGTCACTCATCTGAGCTGTGATCCATAAAGCCACTTCAGGCATTGAAGAAGCAGATGTGAAGGAGGCAATCTGCAATTAAAAAAAACAAAACAAAACACTGCCAATGTTCACCCATGTTTTTGAATGGATCTTGTCTGCCACACGTTTAGCTTTGCTGTTCTGTTTCTTACTGCTTTCTGCGATTGTTGTTGCTGTGACTTCCCTGCGCTTCCTGTCAGCGCTCACAGAACATGTTGTATGCCCAAAAACGTCCCGAACATTTCTGGCAAACAGAGGATTTAGGCATGTACACACAGGGTCACAGACAGACACAGACTGATAATATACAATATATCCATTTTTTAATTGTTATTTTAACAAAAAGTTGCATTTTGTAGCTTTAAGGACTAAATGACGGAAATTAAACCTGGCACTGAGTTGGCAAAGCATTTGTGACAGGTTCATCCATTGTGTTTCTTTAGTGAAATGGAAAACAGCCCAAAAAGTGTGACAGTTTCTAGTTTTTAGGATGATGTTGCTCTTTGATAATTAGATGTCTTAAAAGTTGTCTTTTATTGTGTTGTCTTTGGAAGAAAGAAAACCCTTAGTTGACGTGAATTCATGTTAGAACTATTGAAGCGTGGATTCAGATTGTAAAAGCTCTCTGGCTGTCATCCATGCTGGGTAAGCCTTGTTTTGGTCTAAAATGTTTGATCTGAAGATGAAGATGGCTAACCTTCCCCTTCTCCTGCTCCGTCCCTCTCTCTCCCTGATTTCTTGTCCTGATAGAAACTGCTGGGCAACTCTCTGCTGAAGTTGGAGGGTGATGACCGTTTGGACATCAACTGCACTCTGCCTCTCACTGACCAGGTACCGGGACATAGACCTGTAGTATGATGAATAATCCATATTCATTTAAGACAGGCTTTGATGGTCTCTTTGGCTATTGCAAGGAACAAACCTGTGTCCTTCTAGTTACGGGACGGTCTCTCTAACTACCCGGCCACCCTGCTGCATGTTTTGCATGGTAAGTTCTTACGATCCTAAGAATCCTTCTCTTTCTGCCTAGATCGTGTTGGTTGGCTCTGAGGAGGGTTTGTACGCTCTCAACGTCATAAAGAACTCTCTGACCCACATCCCTGGCCTGGCCTCCGTTTTCCAGATCCAGATCCTGAAGGAGCTTGACAAGCTGCTGATGATCACTGGTCAGTACATGATGTTAAATGGAGCCCATTTTACTTTCTTGCTCTTTTGTCACAATTCAGTCATTTTATTCTGATAAATCAATGAAAGCTAGTTTACAGAATTCTGTCTTTCACATATTAATGCAACACCTTACTCAGTAAGGTGCTCTTTATGTCTCAGTACAGTATGTCTCAATACCAGATCATTTAACTCTGCAACAACACTAGGTAAACTCTGAAGCTCAGAGGGTTTTCTCCCTTAAAATATGTTTACCTTATACATTTCTCCCTGGCTCATTACCTACAGTAACACGTCTCTGCAATACATGATCATTCTAGGGACACAGGAGTGTTTATGTCAATGTGGACATTGATCATTACATTCCTTACTATTGGCTGCGTCTAATGTTGGTAAATCAAGCTTATTCTGCTGTTGCTCTTATTATAAGTCACTTTGGATAAGAGCATCAGATAATGCTAAAATATAAGGTCATGTTATGGCTCAGTCTTTTAGATACTCTTATCTGGTAATGACCACACGTGTAACTCTGGTCATTACCAGGTGTTAAGTATAGATTGCTTTTGTCTGTGATTATACACAGTTTGTGTGTTTGATGTGTCATCCAGGAGAGGAGAGGGCACTCTGTCTGGTGGAAATCAAGAAGGTGAAACAGTCTTTGTCTCAGTCCCACCTCCCGGCTCAGCCTGAGCTCAACCCCTTCATCTTTGAGACAGTCAAGGGATGCCACCTCTTCTCCTCTGGAAAGGTGAATTAGATTATTGTTGCTTATACAGAGCCAACCCATTCTGGTTAGACTGTTATTAGAGTTGACATGCTGAACCTCACAGCATGGGGTAGCAGTGCCGCCTGATGGCAAATCTTTGCTGTTGTCCTGATTTTAGAGTTCTTCTCTTACAGATTGATAATGGGACCTGTATCTGTGCTGCCATGCCCAATAAGATTACAATTCTGCGCCACAATGAAAGCCTCAACAAGTTCTGCATCAGAAAGGTGAGTGGGCTCTGTTGGCTTTAAGAGAGGCTAGATAACCAGATAGCACCATGAAGGCCATGCAATGTTTGTGGAAACATAGATGGGCAGTATTGCCGCCAAAAGGGATGGGGGTTTCTAAATACAATGGAAATTTATGTGAGTAGCATAGTAGGCTACAAGGAACAGAAGTTAGTATAATTAAAAAATACTTTTGTTTGTACTTTAAATGTTATAAGATTTGCCCCATGTATTGTACATCATAGCCTTTAAAACATGATTCCCAACAGACCTTGAATAAGTGGCACTATTCCTGTTGTATTTGTATTTGCAGGAGATTGAGACGTCAGAACCGTGCAGCTGTATCCACTTCACCGGCTACAGCATCATTATCGGCACCAACAAGTTCTATGAGATTGAGATGAAGCAGTATGTGCTGGAGGGTAGGTCGCCCACTACTGTGATTTATTAGTGGTAGGCACTGATTTAGAAATCCTGCATCGATATAATGTTTTTTTAAATAATATTCCTTGTCAACCAGATGGTGTTCTGAGCAAGTCTACGTAAGTGTGATTCTATCACTGTGAGGTTTCGACATTCAGATTGGTGCAAGCTGACTAACTGATATGAGTTCCTTCCACAGAGTTCTTGGATAAAAACGACGTGACGCTAGCTTCAGCTGTGTTTGCCGCATCCTCCCACAGCTTCCCCATCTCCATCATCCAGGTCACCACGGCGCCTCAGAAGGACGAATACCTGCTCTGTTTCCATGGTTAGACATTTTCTCTGTGTGTGTGTGTGTGAGAGGGTACACGTGTGTGTTGTGTACACAGGTGAGCATGTCAACACGTGCCAATAAATGTGCCAAAATGTATATGTAACATGCAGTGCTTATTCTATAATCAAGGATTTATACATATATATATCGAAATTCAATATATCGCAATACAAAAATGTGACAATACGTATTGTGGGGCAGAAAAATAAATCGCAATATAAGCTCCATTTTATTCCGCTGTAGTAATCACAAATGAGATGGCTTGCCCATCACAATTTTACTAGTCCAAATTATATATATATGTATATATATATATGTGTATTATATTCTGACATCTTAATTGTGTTTGTTATAGTCATCTACCAATAAGAATTTTTGGATATTAACTAAAACTTTTATTTGTAGAATTTGGTGTGTTTGTGGATGCGTATGGCCGCAGGAGTAGAAGCGACGATATCAAATGGAGTCGTCTGCCTCTCTCATTTGGTTAGTGAAAACCAGTATTTTGTTAATCTCATTTTCAGAGTCTGATGTTTTTTCTCTACACTGTAATGCTCAATATGTGGCAGAAAGTTAAGTGTTTTTTGGCATCTCAGCCTATAGAGAACCGTACCTGTTTGTGACCTACTTCAACTCTCTGGACGTGATTGAGATCCAGGGACATGCTGCTCTTGGGTAAGACTGCCTACTGCTCCTTTTACAGTACCAGTGCATCACTTAGGGTTCAAACTCATAGCAAGGAACTGTAGATATTGTTTGTTTTATTTTAGTTTATAATATAAGTTTGTAGACTTTGATTCCAGAATTATTCATTACATACTGTGAAGTTATTACAATTCATTTGTTTCCCATTACTTCCTGGGCTCAACAGACGCCTCTACATGACTTTCAGCCGATGCTGTTAGAAGAAAACAGTGTCTTGAGTTGTTTTTCTTCTCTGTTTCCAGGCCTCACTCATATGCCCACCTGGACATCCCGAACCCACGCTACCTGGGCCCAGCCATCTCCTCTGGGGCCATCTACCTGGCCTCTTCCTACCAGAACAAACTGCGGGTCATCTGCTGCAAGGGCAACCTGGCCCAGAGCCAAGAGGCTGGGGGAGACTTGCAGCGCAACGGGTCCGGGCGCAGGTGAGGACATACACAAAGACTGTGAAACATGCCGCTGCCCACACTAACTTGCTCAGACTCTCTTGGTATTTTACACGATTATTTTGGTGACATTTTTAATCCACTACAAGCCCTCTCCTCTGTCTTGCTGTCTCTGTCAAGAGTCCCCATACATTTAGTGCTATCATACATTTCTGAAGACAGTACGTATAGCAAATCCTGTATATTCTGTGTTCTGTGTCACTGCACCCTTGAGTTCTATTCTAGTCACTATTCTCAACTAAGTGATTTCCCAGCACATAGCACTCCCTTATCCCATCTACACAGGTGTTATTAAAGGGTCACTGGGACTAGCCGGCACTGCAGGGCACAGGTTGGCATCCACAGGTGGTGAGTGTGAGACTGTGGCCTTTAGTGTTATCTATCCTGTGGTTGAATACCAGAGGAGTAACACCTACATTTTGTTCTTTGCAGGAGGAAGAGTTCATTTTTTATCTGTAACAAAGCCTAAGAAAGGTTTGATGTTTTTAATTCAAATTACTTTTTAAAATGCCTCCTGTCAAATGTAGAAAGGAATTTGTTGAATAAAGACTTGTCTTCCTCCTTTTATGTTCTGAGACATACACACACAACTGAGCCTTATTTTACTCACTTTGCTGACTTTGGAAGCCACTCAAAAAATTGTTCTCCAGTTGTTTTTGTTGTCAGCCATTAACTCAATTCTAATTCAGAAAACCGAGTATAGTTGAGTTTCATCTACTGTCATTGTGAATAGTAGCGAGCTACAGCTTGTTAAATGAGCTTAGCCTGACAGTGAGCCCATCCTCCTCATCACAGCCCTTGACAGAGCCTGGAGTCCCGCAGCCCGAGCAAAGCCCATGACCCAAGACAAAACCCCTTTCCTCTGACCAATGATCCCTTCCCGTCCTTATGCCACGGTCTCCTCCCCCATAGCCCTAACAAGCGCGGGCCTCCTTCCTACAATGAGCACATCTCTAAGAGGCTGGCAGCCAGTCCCGTAGTCCACGGAGATCCCGGCACGCCTCACCGCTACCGAGAGGCCCGCACCGAGTTCCGGCGCGACAAGTCCCCCAGCCGTCCGATGGAGAGAGAGAAGTCTCCCGGCAGGATGCTGGAGGGCCGTATAGTGGGGTCTCCTGGCAGGGCCATGGCAGACCCCCGGTTAGAGCGATCCCCAGGCAGGGCCATGGCAGACCCCCGAATGGACCGCTCGCCCGGCCGGCTGATGGACGTACGCAGGGAGAGGTCCCCCGGACGCTTCGAGGAGCGCCAGAGGCTCCATACTGGCTCTGGACGCACGCCCATCAACCCTGTTAACAAGGTCTGTTAACATTCTTTTCTTTCTTTTTTTTATAGGTTACACTTTGTAAGATTTTAAATAGGTTACACTTTGTAGGATTTTATGTCTGCTCTGCAGTTGTTCTCTACACTGCTGATGCACTACTGTTTATACTCTGATTAATGATGGTAATGAAACCCATGTTCCTGAATTATTACTGTTGTCTGTTTCCCATTTTCATTTTTGCTTATTTAACATTCATCAGCAGTCCTTGCATACATGTTAATCTGATCGCATGTTACTGACTTTTTGTGACAGGTATGGGACCAATCATCTGTTTGATTGACAGCAGAGCAGAGCAAGAAACCCAGCATGGACAGAGCTCTTTATCTCTGGAAAGGGGTGGGAGGGAGCAGAGTACCACTGCGAATGTCACCAACTCATGATGAAACACTGCCACACATCTGTCTCTAAGCTGACAAACCCACAGAGGAAGCGACTGTAGCTGTCAGAAGAAGAGAAGAAGAGAAATATAGGGAAACATAGATGTCATTAGAATCAGGTTATTTTTCTCAATGAATTGACCTGGCTTTAATATAGGGTCAACGAAATGCCATATAAGCAACTTTTTTGAGCGGGTTCATTCGGGATCTATTTGAATATGTGCTCTGTACCCTATGAGAGGGGATCAGGAATTTGATTTGAATTTTCTATGAGCACTCTCTTCAAAGTTCTGGGCCATGATTTCTCAACTCAAGACCTGACTCGGTGGGTTTTGCTAGCCTTAGTTAACTGCAGACGTAAGTAGTGACTACAATAGATAAGCACAGCCGTAGCAACGTTATCTCACACGACCATGCCAAAATATCCACATTTAGAAAATCAGTCACTAGTAAAAATGGCAGAAGTGGACTCGAAAGACTCACAGTATTAATTCAACTTGCTCCTTTCCATGCTCGGCTCTGTCCCCGGTAGCTACAGATCAGGGCAGGAAAGTACATCTGACAGCATTTCTAGCTCTTGCTCCAGCCCTGCGCTCACATGGTCCACACACAATCATTATCAGCTAATCACAATCATTCTCTACTAATCTCAGTCTTCTACTGAGACTTTGGTTAGTTCATGGACTGTGACAGGACTTGGCTGGAGCAAAAAAAAAAACCCTCCTCTGCCCTGTAGAACCATACCCACTCACCAGATTGTCTGCCCTTTTAACAGGTTGACGCTAAAACTGCACTACCCACAACCCCCAGCAGCAATGGAACAGGACCTTTCTAATTCTTCAGAATGCTATCTGACTGTAAATAGGCAGACATAATTTTATATATACTGAGATGGAATTTCAAGGCTGGACAAGCCATGTCTATTTTTGTTAAAGAGAAAGTGATTATGTGTCCTCTTGAATGTTCAATGAGTATTCTTTTAATATGTCCAAATGTCCTTGATCAAGTGAGTGATTGTACCTGGATCCAACTTGTGTATGCACTTCCATCTGTCAAAGGCAAACCTACATGCTGGTTAAGAGAGGGGGGGGGGGGGGAAAGATCATGTTTGAAGCTTACAACATAGTACTTGAGCATTACTTTCTGTACAATGTCCCTTATATTGTATATAACCCAAATTGTTGTTCAAGTTGAAGATGAAAATAGTCTTTGTTTTTCTGATCCTTAAATGGCATGGATATGTATATCTGAAATGAAACGGAGTGTTGTCTTCTGCTTCTGCCTCATTTGGGTTATATTTTAACTCCAAGATTCAACAATGAAGCACGTGAATCAAGGAAACGCCCTCAGACATGGCATCCCCATTCTGTTAACAGTACCCCATTTGCACAGTAACTGCATATCTTTATAGTTACTGAATCTCTATTCTTTCTTTCATAAAGGCACTCTTGGCAAGTTAAAGGTCTAGCCTTCCAGCCTTAGCTTCACAAAGACATCAAATCCATCCAAATGGATTTTTGGCTCATTATCAATCAGTCCTAGTATATAGTGTCCATGCTTACACTTGACAAAGTTGATTCTATTTCCGTACATCATATGGTAATAGTATATGTATATTTTTGTGATTTTTAGCTATGTTTAGAATATAAACAGATGAGATGTCATACTTTAACTTGCCCAGTGTGTCTTTAAGCAATGGGGCTTCCCTTTCCCACAGCACTCCATAAGGAGATGTTTCCACAACTTGGCAAAGCCACTAAGTATGGTTATTTTTAGATGTAACATGTTCCTGAATGTACTAAAGCCACGACAGAACTGATCCAGTGGTCATTAATGTTCAACAAGGCACCCAGTGCTACAGATTGCACAAGTTTTATACCAGTTTCCATGCAACAATGGAAAACAGGACTGTATATGAAAGGGTTACCCATCCTGTCGTTTTATTTTGCTTTTATTTTTTTTTATGTGTTTCTTTTCACATGCTCCTGAAACATAACGCTCGATATATTGATGTTTGCTAACAAAAGTTTTATTAGCTTTCCCTGTAGAGTTTTTGTCACAGAATATTAAATATTATAACCAATGTCTTTCACTTGAGTTCTCCTTGTTATGCTGTGCTTGTGGTTTGGTGTGGCTGCATGGCTGTGTGAGCAGGCAACAGTCTGCCTGTGTATTTAGATACAACTTTTCCTTTATATCCCTCTTCAGTCACTGTCTGTTAGGGGGGGAAGAAAATGATCATATCTGACACCCTTTTTCCTGTTCTCCTGTGCTTTCTCCTCACCATACTTGAGGCTGCCAGTGAAATGACCGGTTGTCCATGTCCGTTGTGTTGGAATAGGTTTGTTAGGCTATTTATAGGTGTCTGATCCCAGCGCTCCACCAATGCCTGAGCAGCTCTACTGTGACAATGGCCTGCCATTCCAGACACAGTAGCGTGCCAGGCAGCAGCGGCTGCTTGGATCAGAAACTGAGAAGGGCTGAAGGAGACAGACAGTCTTCAACAATAGTGTCCACCCCATTGGGTATAGAAACAATAACATGGCTAATTCTAACCTCCTCTACACACTATGCTGTGAAATGACACCAGTGACATCTGCTGTTGGTCCATCAACAGCTTTCTATTTGACACCGAGAGGGAGGATGCAGCGGACCGAGTGGAGAGAGAGGCTTTCAGCACCTCTCTTTATTTAGATCGCACACCCCTTGCCTCACCTCTTGTGTTCAGTTCATTCACAGACTGTCACTTTTCTTAACTCGGGAACCGCAAGTGATACTGGAGGACTTGTGAATGGTGTAGATAGGCATGGCACATTGTAAGGCGGTGTTCACAGTGTCAGCGGTGTCACACTTTAGTATGTCACACCTACTGCTATTGACGTCCCTGAGCTTAGCCTCCCAAAAGCTCTTTAGTGCCAACACTGGGTGTACAAAATGTTTGGAACACCTTCCTAATTTTGATTTGCACACCATTTTGCATAATCCATGTCTGAAAAGTCACAAGGTGTAAATCCTTCTTTAGCCCATTTCCCCCATTTCACCTACATGTCCCCTTCATGCTATGATCAAAGGATCATAGCTTTCACACGGATTTACCGTGTTAGTCTATTTCATGGAAGTGAGTGTTCCTAATATTTTCTAAACTCAAGTGTAGATCATATTTGTTAACTTGCAGTGGAGGTGCAGGTCATCTTACTGGTAATATTTGGGCCCTGGTTGCTTCTTTCACCAAATAGCAATTGAAGAGAAACCAAAAGAAAAAAAGAAATTTGAGAGGCTGCAGTCAGATATTTCAACATTACAATGCATGTCACCACATGCCTTTATCTTTACAGAATAAAAATGAATCCACTGTCTGAGAGTCAGTTGAATTTCCTGATCAGACTCACTTTAATCACCAAGTACAGGACAGTTTCACAGCACCTTCATGCATGGTTCAAAGTATGATAAAGTTTTAAATATCAGGTACAATAAGACTCAACCACAAGGTGAGAGGTCAAGGGTCAAAGATTAGTGTGAGATATACAGGTGGTTTGAGATTTATAGGGAGCTGTAGTGAACCATGACAATGTCAGGGAAAGGTAGGCTTGTAAATGCCAGTCATGCAAAGAAGCATGTGAGTGATGTGGCTCTACATCAACAGGGTGGTAGCCGCACACTCCTGACAGGTCAATAAATTAGACTTAATGAGCTGGGAACTGCCACATTCCCTCTCGTCACATGTTACATCGACTACAGACAAAGGACAATTGGCGCGCGGAGACAGATCAAAATGTTAAAGTTATTTTTAAAGAAGGCTTTTGGTGATGAATGAAATACAAGTCTTGTTGATTTTGAGCAAGATCAAAAATCCAGATTTGCAGTCAAATAGACCTCTAGCCGTCCGTTGGACAAATGTTACAGCATGTTAGGTCCAAAAGACATGCGTAAAGACAGTTTGTATGTTACTTTTATTCACTTACTGAGATATATAATGCATAAGAACTTCAAGGCAAAATTCATAGTCTCATTGTGTGGCAAAAATAATTCAAAACAAAGCCTCCCATTTCATTCATTCATTAATTAAGGACCCTTTTAAAAATATAAGTTCACAAGTGCGTGTCTCACTGACTGCCCAGCTGGACCATCCTGCTGCAATGGTAGCATTTGGTATGAGACTTTGTACGAGGTTTTGTTCATTGAATAAAATGTAAACATTATATAAAATTTTTTAACCTATATCAAAGATGTATAGACTTTATTTTCCCTACATATTCACCAGTTACATCACAATTCCTTGGTTATATATAATGCACGTTATGTCTCTAAATCCACCCTGAATCCACAGAAACAAATTTTAAGCAAATCCCAATCTGAATGGTCAGTTCTGCAACGATCAGATCTCATTCTTCTTCTTCTTCTTGTCTTTTAACGGCGGTTGGCAACCAGCGTTATAGGTGCATTACGGCCACTTCAGATCTCATTCAGTTTTCTGATTTAATCCAGTCTGATTTCTGAAATTCTATCAGAAAACTGTTTAAAACTGGACGCTGGGGATTAGTTCCAAAGTCAAATCAAGGAATCATCATTGGTCAGCTGGAAAGAAAAAAAAATGTCTGACTTCTGCCATAGTGAGCCCAAGTCTGCTTCATCCTGAGTTGCGCTGCACCATTTCTCTTGTCATTTACAGTAGGAGAAAAATGAGACTGGAGAATGGGTTGCCAGTCCTGCGGATTTCATGCCTTTGCTATTTGTATTTACAGAATCACTCTGGGACAGTCAAGGCATTGGTGTATTGTGTTTAGAGCAATGAAGTGCTTCAACCTTTAGCATGCCTGCTCCTGATATTCTAAACCACTGTTATTCCACTCTCTTAGCCCAATGTCAACCTGGGGGCAGCGGCCACTAGAGAGGGGTGTGTGTGTGTGTGTGTGTGTGTGTGTGTGTGTCTGCCTGTGGTTTTTGTGAACATGCTATACTGTATGGGCTGTATGAAGTGTGTGTCTAAGCATCATTTACCTGTCATTTCCTAAAGAGGGCATGGTTTATAAATATCGTCCAGTAGAGCGGAGGGTTGGGGGCTACAAAAGGCCACCCAGAAACTCCCCATTGTTCACTGGCATCATTGTTCGCCTGACCTCCCACCTGTCTCAGCCATGGTAAGTCACTTGATGTGTCAGTGTTGTTCAAGGTAGTAAGGGCCGACACTTGGAGACTAGAGGATGCTGCCTTCATTCTGACAGATGGATAAAATGATTATGGACTCTCATAGTTATCTGTACATCATTTAAATCTAGATCTAGATCTTAAGGTAGCTAATACATAAAGTAGGAGATTTTAAATGTTCTGAGATGGCTCTGTGGTCATAATTTAAGACAAACTTGCCAGCATCATAAGGTCAATACCAAGCAAAAATAAATGCAATTGTAAACTATTTTCTATCCGAAGGTTTCGTGCTTTACCGACTTCTTAGCTGATCTTGAATGCATACTAAGTTGTGTACAGACTTATCTTCAGCGCATCCTAAATTACAGACCATGTCTTTTCATGGGTTGTTCCAGGAATGATAGCCGCAAATTAGAATGAGCATTGGTCATTGTTTGTTCATCTATTTTCTAAGTCCAGATGAAATTAGATCTACATTTGTATTGCCTTCAGTGGGCTAAGATGATCAACTCATCTGTGGTGGTTTTGATGCTCTTAACATATTATATTTCGATGTGTAGTTATGTTGTGCACTGATGCTTGTTTTATGGCCTGGGTGAAGCCCACAAGGCCACATGATTCCTTTTCAATGCTATTATCTGACATGCAGCGTGACAGATAGAGAACACAATGACCACATGTAGGTTTATTCTAAAACATGTCAGGCTTGTGTCTTTACAATCCAGTTACTCTCCATGTCTCGTCCTCTGCTCTGTACCTCTTCTCTGCCTCATCTCCTCTCCTTTCTTTTTGCCAAAAGGCCCCCAAGAAAGCCAAGAAGAGGACAGCAGAGGGAGCCAACTCCAACGTGTTCTCCATGTTTGAGCAGGCACAGATCCAGGAATTCAAGGAGGTGAGAGAGTGAGAGAGTCACCCTGCAACCCGTGGCTGGATGCCCTTAATAAGCATGTTGCTAAACCACTAAGAACATCTTTGTTGTACTGACTTACATTTGGCTGAGGTTGACAGGAGATTTGTGGAAATGGAGTATGAATGTTGTCTTAACACCACTGTTAACTCACCGTATGGGTTATGAAGCCAGTGTTATTTAGAATAAAATATACTGTATGTTTCTGTCTTACACATACAGAGACACACACTCTCCGTCCTCTCTCTCTTCCCCTCTCTAAGTCCTCTTCTGTCTTTCCATCTCCATTGTTCATCGTCCGAGTATGCCCACCTGTCTACTGTGTGTCCCTGGCATGAATGCAGCGAGGCTTGTGGTATGTTGGTATGAGGGTCACTGGTGCCTAGACATCCAGGCTTTGTCATCAGTGATTAGGCTGCAGATAAACTGCTGGGCGCGCCCTGAATGCCAGCCTAAACCCTGGGGGCTCGCAGGTTATAAATACTTAACAGTACTCATCTATAAGGATGGCACACAAAAATATTGGAGGAAGGGAATCTAAAACCATGTGCGACAGCGATCGGGTATTTTCTTTCTGACAAATGGATTGAAGGCATGTGGAAGAAATGTGGTTGCATTCTGTTCAGAAGTCTCCCTGCTCAGAGAAAGAGACAGATGTACCTTTTACTGTGCGTTGACCCCAGGCCTTCACTATCATGGACCAGAACAGAGACGGGTTCATTGACAAGAACGACCTGAGGGATACCTTCGCTGCTCTGGGTGGGTTATCATCATGTCACATATCACCTTTATTCAGACAAATGATGTGAATTGATTGTTTAATTGCCGAGCCTTCGAAGGTCCACCTCTAATTGTTTTAAGAAGTAAGCCTCACTGAGTTGAGAGTCTCAAATATAGAACTTCTTGTACCCATGTTACTTACTTACTTACTTACTGTTATTTGGCCTTCAAGTATGACTGCTGATATAGGATCACTGGCTATTTGACCAGTAATCATGAGCCCAAATGCAAAATAGATCCTAGTTCAGCACCGGTCAGCAGCCTTACTCTGGGAAGCTGTGTGTATCTAGGCTCAGATATATTCAGATGAGACAGGATTAGTGTGATTGTGGATCCGTATCTTTCTTGAAGTGCGGCTACTGAATCTTACTGAGTGTTTCGTGCCACAGGGCGCCTGAATGTGAAGCAGGAAGAGATTGATGAGATGCTGAAAGAGGCTCCTGGCCCAATCAACTTCACCGTCTTCCTCACCATGTTTGGGGAGAAGCTGAAAGGTAAGGCGCAGGTGAAAATGGATGGCACTAAAGAGGAATTCTCCATCATAAAGAGAAAACTTAAGTCAGGCAAGCTGCACATACATTTCTACTATATTGCCAGAGCTGTAATTACTTTGAATGTATCTAGGTGCTGATCCAGAGGAGACCATCCTCAATGCGTTTAAAGTCTTTGACCCTGAGGGAAAAGGTGTGCTGAGGAAGGACTAGTAAGTGGCCTAACACTTTATGCAACCTTCACTGGGAGGAGTGTTGTGTAAACAGCAGTCCAATGTATAATGCATAGTCTATCAATCACAATTCACGACTGCGTCCAAGTCCGCAATCATTCATCCCAGTAAACATCCATCATCTGCGACTTTGAAAATGACTACAGGCCACTAACAGCTCCACCTGCTAGAAACAGACTGGAGCCATTACATTTGCATTTTCACGTGTCAGCTGATGTGATCTTTTCTCCTTCCTGTCCAGTGTAACACAGATGCTGACAACGCAAGCAGACCGATTCTCCCCTGAAGAGGTAAATGATCATCTTTTTACACTACTTTGTTACACCAGCTTGCATGTGTGGGCTGATCCAAACAGTGCAATAAGGACGAGCATCATCATGATGATCAGCTACATCCACATGAGACACATTCACACCTTAGCACGCACACTGACCGGATTTCACGCTGTCTGAATTTTTTTGTGAGGGATTCAAGATCTGATCAATGTGAGAGTAAAAGCTGCCTGTTGTTTGTTAGATGGAGCAGATGTTCGCTGCCTTCCCCCCAGATGTGGCCGGGAACCTGGACTACAAGAACCTGGTTCACATCATTACCCACGGAGAGGAAAAGGACCAGGAGTAACTCCTCTTTCTCAACGCGTCTGTCAAATAGGAAGACCGATCTCATCTCTAGACCATTGGTGGCGCTGACACCTGCCCCTTGTCCTTGAAGGAGATACGGACTATGATTTATTTACTCACCTTTTACGTTGGTTGCATTGTTTCTATACAGTATTCACTCAAGATATATGCCAGTGCTCCATCAGCCATGCCGCAAGAGGATCAAGACTCTCCCTGGCCCCAAAAAATGGACAGTTGACAGCATCACCACAGTGAGATGTCTTGCTCCCCTTTTGTCTCGTCCCCAGTTCGTTTCCACGTTCACCTGAGACTAATTGGATTCCTCTTCCTTATGTTACCCAGTGTTTTGTACAATAAATCAGAACCACTTGCTGATTTTTGTCATAGAAGATATCCATTTGTTACGTCTCTACATGTTCCCCAAATAAAGGTTTTCAAAGATAGTAGACAGCCTACCCTCCTTTCTCGTTCTGATGATTGGAACATTTGGTCAGATGTGGGCCCCAGTGAAACAAGGAGGCAAACAAACAAGGCACAGTGTAGTGAGTATACAAAAGAGCTGGTTCCTGTGACTGCTGCTCTCCTCTACAGGTTTATAGGATCATGGGATTGCTGCTTGCGCACATGGTTATACCAGCGCTATTCTTTTAATGCCATGTAAGGTAGTGAATGTGTGTACTTAAGGGAATACAGGATGTAGGGTTGGTGTCTTTGTTTGTGTGTGTATTTCTAGCAGATGTGTGTTGCGCGTGCACGCATGAAAAATGTTTGGCTACCCTAAAGAGAGGGGTTTAGTGAGACAAAGCCCTGTTGTTATTTTAGTGCTGTGATGATGTGAGGGGGGTAATGTTATACCACAGGGTAGGGCTCCAGATATACAATAGGATGCCACCCAGTGATCCTCACCACCCTAACCAACCCCACTCTGAGACCTTGGCAGCAGGGGTGCAAATCCCCGGTTGTTCCAGCTGGAGGTTCCAGTGGGGAGGGGGGGGGGGGGGTCGGACACGTCAGCCCCAGACTAAAGTATTGTCTTCTGGAGGGGAGAAGAGGGGCGAGAGATAAGTGCCGGGATCAACTCAGACATTTGAGCTCACATCATGCGGCCTGTTTTAACAGTCCTTGGGAATAGGTTGTGGCCATTGAGGGAGTGGAACATGCACACTGGGGAGAAATAGCACATTATCCCTCTGACCTCAGCTGTACCTGCTGGCACAGATCAATGGCCATTCTTTTAATATTCATTGATGTTCTCTTGGGTTCAGGGGTTAAGGGAGATGCTGTACAGATTGGCTCAGTATGATTTATCCAGTTAAAGTTAATGTTTTTACCTTTTACTTGATTTACATTTTTCAGGATAGTTGCATTCTGCAAAGATCTAAGTGTAGTAAACCCCTACAAATTGTTATGAATATACAAATACTGTGTCAAACTATGCACATACAACCATTAATACTCTACACACGTCTGAGTATCAACAGAAAAATACCAGGCAATAATGCTGAAATATTTTGTTTATTGCCAATAGGGGTGTGACTGATCAGGCAGACTTGAAGGTCAAGCCCGCCTTCTTGCCTCTCTGGTTAGCAGGGGGGTTGCGTGAGGACTCGCCTTGCTCCGACCGCACCACAGAGGGCAGTACGCACGCACGCAGGCTCAGGAAGTCCAGGGGCTGCTCACTTGCTGTAACACGCACACACACACATATGGTTTAAAGAGGATGCACATATCATGACTGCTATTTTCTAACACACTTTGAAAATAAGTTTATGGTTTAATGAGCTAGATGCAGAACAGAGTTAAAGGTTTACTTGAAGCTGCAATAAGCAAAATTTTCTAACCGCTAGAGGGTGACAGAAACCGCAACGCATTTGTAAATAAAGCACAGCAAAGCCACTGCACTATGGAGCAAAGCACGGTGCATAACGGCTAATAGCTAAGCTAACCGTACCTGTGGAGAAGTGTCACCGGTTACCAGTCTCACAGATCTTTCTCCCGCTGAAGGTTACACGTCCCACAATGACAAGCGAAGAGGTAGGTAGCAAGTTTACTAGTTTAACAGGTTTCCTACCTCGCTATTCCGCCATTACGAGAATTTTTTCAGGATTGAGAGGGGGAGAGCGTCGCTTTCAAACAGCGAGGGAGGAGACAAGCTAGTTTTAAAAAAATGAAAAGCTACTGAACGGACCGGAAGGAGCTTCGTTCCGCAGCAGAATTTGACAACAAGCTTTAGAAAAGAGGTGAAAACAACAACAACAGCTGGCTGCTGTGTGGATATTGGTTTATATCATTATGTCTCAATGAAATCTCCAAATAACACACGTTAGTTTCAGGATTGGTTATAAGGTCTAATATTGCTTATTGCAGGTTTAAATGTATTTTAAGAGTAAAGGTATGCATAGGGGTGTGATATCACACAAAGACCATGAGGACATGGGTTTTGCAAAAGGCATTTTTGGTCTCCGAGAGCATCACACTATTCATTTTTGGCCCAATATCATATCCCAGACTTTCCCTTGAAAGGTCAGGGGGTTAATGGTTAGGTAGTATGACTTCATACCCGGCTGGTCTGCGACAGAGGGAGCCTCTACGTTGGACGGGGTTACAACAGGCAGCAGGTCATGGCGGGCCAGCAGTGGATTCTGAGGGGGCAACACCATCTGTTCGGCCTCCTCAATGTTGGCCAGGGTCAGCAGCATCAGCAGCTCATTGAAACTCTCCTCGAGGATGCCTGAAGCACACAGACAATCACAACAGGGATGAACAGTTTGATAAACCCAGGGGGTTTGTAATATGCTGACAGCCCAAATCAACCACTTTCACCTATATAAAACGGGTCCATTTGTTTTGCTTAGGGGAAAACAGTGAAAGATCAGATTGCATGTATTTTTTCTGTAATTAAAAAAATCCAGATGTGCCTCATAAAGGCATACAAAAATGTAGATCTGATATGATGTAGGCTATATCTTCAGCCAGCAGTGTCAATGAAATCAGAAACAGCACAAGGAAATGGCACGTAGATCTTTTTCCTCTGTCTTTCTTCACAAAAATGGTTCATTATGTAGCTCTCACAGTCTGTCTTGAGAAAATATTTTATAACAGCTGACTCACATTGAGACCAAATAGAATTCAGTAATATTATTGTTTAGCAAGGATTAGAGCTTGCCCGTATTTATCATTGGTGAGAGATACGTATTCATGGCCATGTTTAGGAGGTTAAGATTTGTCCATTCCACCTACCGATGATCTGTGTGACGTTGTCGCGAGTGACATGGGTGCTGCAGCCCGGTTTCTCAGTGACGGGTGCTGGGTTTATCTTGGCAAAGAGGTCAGCGATGCCAGTCATCAGCTGGTCCACGCGCTTCAGAACCAGGGTGCACTGGTTTTCCATGGAGTTGCCCAGGCTGCGCTGCTTCTCCAGCTGGACCTGCAGTACAGTAAGAGACGGGAACAGAAAGACAACACAGCCTCTTCAACTCTTTCAAAACACACAGTTTGATTTGGTTAGAAACTATCCCTAACCTAGGTACAATCAATAAAGAGACGATTCCACCTGGATCAGGACATTTAGATGTTACAGTTCCAAAGCAGAAGTTTATAAAGACTCACCTCCAGATCCTTCAGCTGGCTCTTACACTGATCGTCATGTCCTTCATTCTCCAGCTCAAGGAGCTGAATGTCACTCTGGGAGAGGAACATACACACACACACACACACACACACACACACACACATCAATAACACCTACAGTATATTATACTATTACTATAGTATTACTATAACTATACTATACTAAACTATACTATACTGTACTGTACTGTACTACCCTACACTGTATTGTACTGTACTGTACTATACTATACTATACAATACTATACTATACTGTACTGTACTGTACTATCCTACACTGTACTGTACTGTACTGTACTGTACTGTACTACTATACTATTATTAGGCCTATACTGTACTGTACTGTACTGTACTATACTATACTATACCATTATTAGGCCTATACTATACTATACTATTATTAGGCCTATACTATACTGTACTGTACTGTACTATACTATACCATTATTAGTAGGGTATCCTACTATTTACTTAAATGTTGCTCTTTTCCACCTCTGTCCTCCTATCTGAATTTAATCCCTGTTTATTATTGTTTCACTGCTTTTTAAATTCACATTTTGAGAATTCTGCTTTTATTTTGACTGTCAAAGCACTTTGTAAACTCTGTTTTTAAAGGTGCTATATAAATAAAGTTATTATTATTATTATTATTATTATTATTAGGCCTATACTATACTGTACTGTACTGTACTGTACTATACTATACTATACTATACTATACTATACTATTACTTGTGTGTGCATGTGTGTGTGAGCATGTACATGCCTTCAGCTTGTCAATGCAGTTGTTCAGCATGTTGCTCTTGTTGTGCAGCTCGTTGATGTAATTGAAGAGAGCAAAATTCTTCTCTTCATTGTCAATGAACTTCTCGGCTATCTGGCGCAGGTCACGTTCTCCAGTCACCTCCAGGAGCGTACGGTGAACCGTTTCCAGCTTCTCAGCTTCCATCTGATCTTGCTGGGCTATCTTAGCCTCTGCACCAATGAAATGATAACACTTTAGGACTATTAACCAGTCAGCACATGTGGAATTATACTGGAAATGATGCCTGCTTAGTCTAAACTCGGATTACGATGACATTCAGTGATGTGGGTGGGTAGATGGGATTCTTCATGGAAAATCATACTTCTCTTCTTGGACTCCTCAATTTCTCCACTAGGAACAATGTCCTGCAACTTCTTCTCCATGAAGTTGTGCAGTTTGATCTGATGGTCGATGCCAACCTTCAGTTTCATCATCCTCATGTGGAACTGGGCTGTCTCTGTCTTGCTGCGCTCCCTCACCTCTAGCATACGGGTCAGGGCCTCTGACCTACAGCACACACACACTAAGTCAGAGATATACACATAGAACTTCATGGGTTACAAAGACCAATATACCAAGCCAGTGCTACTGTACACACACACACACACACACACACACACACACACACACAAACATACCTCTGGTTGTAGGCATTGACTGACTTCTCTGCCAGTTCCTCCATGATATTGTGCTGTGTTGCCAGCTGTTGGTTAAGTTTCTTATGAATCTTGCACAGTGTGCCCCTCTGCTTCAGCAGGTGGTCAATGTCTTCACGGAGAGCCTTGTTCTTGGATAGCAACTTATCAAACTTTTTGGTTTCCTAAAAGACAAAAATTAGGGCTGAGGTTCAAATTAGGGACAATTAGTAGGGTTCATTAGTTAGGAATAAGCATAGGATTGTGGATAACACCGACTTAGAAGACTGATGGATGAAGATGAGGTTTGAGTGTTAAAGTTTGGGTTAGCATGGAGGGGGGAGCATTTTATGAAATAAGGTTCTTGTTTGGGAGGTTAGTTGGTGGCCATGGGGGTTTCAGTTTAAAATTAGAGTTAGCATTAAGGTAAGGATTGAACAGTATGGGATGGAAATTAAGTTGATATAGTAGCGTGGGTGTCATGAATAAACCTGTGGTTTTAGAGTTAGGGTCTTTTTGTTGTGGTTACATTAGCATTAGTACCTGGTCAAGTTTGTTTTCTAGGATGAGGACATGTTTCCTCTCATGGCGGTGTTTCTCCTGTTGTTTGAGCCTGCCACCTGAAGCTGCCTGCCTCTCCTGAATCCTGCTCTGTACCTCGTTGATCTGGAGCCACACAGGAAAACAGCTCAGGCCACAAAACTTAATGGACTACACTGTTATGTCTCTGTCACCAGGGGGGGGCAGTCTGTAATTTGACCTTATTGACTGTCCTCATAGTGACAGAGAATAATATGGTATATTATTACGCCATCTCAAAACCTTGAGATGGCGTAGACATTTACAGTACAGTATATTTCTGTGTAAGCCATAAAAATAGCTTATATGTAACATATTTCTGTGTATTTTACCTTGCAATCCAGAGAGGCCAAATGTTCCTTCTGCTGTCTGATGAGCTGCTTGTAATGGTCATTTTTTGCCAAGACGTCTTTGTATTCCTCCTCAAGGATTTCTGTTCCCATTTTAGTCTAAGGGTGTGACAACATTCAACATTCAAACTATTATTTTTGCAGATGTATCTTTGTTTTTTGCTTTGCTCCGTAGATATCTTACATCAGATAATCTACAGTATGAAGGAATCCTGTATGTTTGTTAGATATCAAATTTCAAATTCAAATCCAAACAAATATGTGTTGTCAAAGCATTTGTAAATTTGTAAATTTGTAAACATGCCTAAAGTTCCAGCTGAGTAACCTGTCAGTGTATGTGAGTCTGGTCCAGCAGAGAGGCCACTTACTACACAAGCCAAAGGTTTGTGGATGCAAGTACCAAAATCATATCTATTCAGAAAAGAATGATTGTAAAGCTATTTCAAAAAAGGATTTTGATAGTTATGACAACATGCCCCACCCAGGCTTTCCTGACTAAGGTCCCTTCTCTGAGCACACAGCTTCATTAAACCATTCAAATGTATTATCAGGTTATAGCTGATACTTGCTTTTATGTGTCACAATGTGTAATTATTTTGATTCCTTTATAAGAAAAAAATTAGATTTTCATTATTTACTTTCAGGTATACAAGTTGCTTTTATGTTAGAGTGTTTTGCCTTAGACTGTTATATTCAACATAGGTAACCTCTTAAGAAAGTGAACATTTTTGTAATTGGACTTTTGGCTCCAAAATATTTAGTTTTCAGAAATAAAGCCACTGAGACAACTTACCCACGTGACAACTTACCCCGCTCTAAGGCAATTCTCTGTCTGTGTAGCCTACTTGTACAAGGCCTTTTTTTAAACACTGGACACAAGACGCATTCCTCTTCTCCATTACAGTCAAAATAACTAAAACCAAACATTTATGAGAAAAAAAAACAAGACACTTCTCAAGACACTTCTCATTTGACATAGAATCAAAATAAAAACGAATCCAATTTGCAAATCAATCATAACCGTGTTATCTGCACCCACCGAATAATAACCTCAGTGACTGCAGCCCCTGGCTTTGGACGTCTATAGCACATGATTATCCTCTAGCGGCCGTTCAAGTGAATCAAATAAACAGAATGGGGACTGAAGGGCTGCTGGTGTATATATGGCCACAATATGCATAATACGGCCTATACGAAAAATAACTATATTAATCCAACAATACATTCTAGGAAAGGTAGTCTATACATGTCGCCACAAATATAAAATATCATGCAGCTTCTATAGGCCAAACATTATACCACTGAAATCCTAATGGCAATCGCATAGGAGCTAAAGAAAAATACCATCAATGACGATAAGGTCACTATAATGTCGTTGTACCACAGACTCGCTGCAAATCCCTATAGGGATTTTACAGCAATATCATAAGTATTATTCGTTGGGGGAAGCAGTTTACATCGCTGAGAGTTTAGTTAGTGGAGGAAGTCTGTTTAGACAGTGCTGAGTTTACCTGTTCTATTGTATTCTACACTACTCTACACTATTCTATTCTAGGTTGTACCGTGCTGCAGCTGCACCGCTAGATGTCCCTCGCGGCTCGCCGTCAGGCAGCTGGCCCGGCTCTGCTCCGCTCCGCTCTGGATGTGGAGCTGTTGGAGGCTCCAGAGGGGGGCGAGCTGTGTGTGACCGCTCTGTTTGAGGCTCGTCGAGCAGCAGGGAACTTGAAAACTTCACTGCATTCAGCGGGCAGATCTGTGATCTGAGGTTGGCGTATTACAGCCGAATCGACGGTAGTCGTCCAGCTGTGATCGACAGAAGAGGACCGGCTCGGTTCGCAGCGCAGAAGCGATTTCCGGCACCATGGATGATTTAGGTAAGTTCGCTCGCCTTGGCATCATAACATTAAATTAGCCTGTGCATTGTTATTCATGTGACCAAACGTCCACATGCTTGCGCTAGATCCGTATCAAACCAGCTGAGGTTTTCAGAGGGTCGGCAGCTGTTTGTTTGGCTCAGCGGTGGAAATGTACCCAGGTATCCAGGTTAAGCTGCTCACCGCGCGGGGTTATGCTCAGACAGGCCCCGCGTGCTGAAATGTTTTCAGGAAGCATCGGGCAGCAGGCTAATTTCGATAATTAGCTTGATGTGTTGATTAGCAGATTTGTCTACATATTTATAACACGCGTAGTTGGGTGAACGTCAGCCAGCGGTTCCTACAACGCGCTGGCTGGAGCTTGGTGTGTTCTTTTGGGTGAAGTTATTCTTTCACAATTCCCCCACACCATGCAGACAGCCAGGGATGATGGGCTGCAGCAGGGCTTCACAAACTTTTTACTGCACGGGACTCACAGATAGATATGCCTTACACTAAGGACCCTCATTTGATGAGACACTGACCTGAGGAGCCCCATCTGAGAGGATTTGTTGTATATGACTTTATGGTTTACATAACAGTCTATGGTGCAGGTGGGAAGCTAACTGGGTGCAGTGAAACCTGTGATGAAAACAGTCTCCCTTACACCTTCGCTCATTGAGCAAACTTCTAGAGCGTGTAGTCTTTTGTTGGTGAACTTAAACTGTTGCTCATTTAGCTGGGGACCCCCTGGGATCCTTTCAAGGCCCCCTGGAGGTCCACAGGAAACCACTGAGCTCCAGTGTATAGTCTTGATTCCACACAGATCCACATACTGGTGCTATATTTGCTCAAATATAGCAGACGGATCCAGCAGAATTGTGCTGCGCTTTCTGTGTTTGCTGCTGCCTGTAAGGATAAGACTAACACGCTGGCTTATCACACTTGGTGACAGCAGAAAATGTATTGCCTCGGGCTAGGTTGTGACAGGGAAAATGTCTGGAGCTCAGCACTGTTCTTGATGTACAAGATTCCCTGGTTCTCCAGATTCCCTCTTAAGGCTGCTCTTTTGCTGTTTAGTTACTTAAAATTCGCCAAATAGTAGAGAGCCAGGTTAAATATACAGCTTTCATGTTTTGGCTGTTGGGATTGTTCCACACCTTGTAGGATCTCTCATTAATTTATTTCAGTAGCCTAGAATAACTTAAACAAGCAGCTGTGAAGTCCCCCTCAGTGATGTAAAACAGTATGCTCTGTGATAAAAGCAGAGGGGAAATCTCAGAGGTAATGCAGCTTGCACAATGCTGTCAGCACCAGGGATTTTTTTTTATTCTTAATGTTTAAAAGTCTTTAAGCTTTACCCTGGCAACTGTAAGGTTAAGTTTAGTAGGACATCCGTGAAACACATCGAGGGAGTCATGTTCATTGGATGCTAAAAAAAAACACCAGAATGCATTCGTAAAGTCAAAGATGATAAATGTCCTGCTGAAGTCAGCCAAAAGGTATTACCATCCTGCGGACTGCAGGTGCACTTACTATCAGAAATAAGCTACAACTATTCTACGTTCACATTTCATTGCCATTCCCAGTACAGATCGTCTGTTATCTTATGCAATACCTGTTCAAGCTGTTTGTTAGGCAGGGAAAGGCTATTTACTACAGAATGTTTGGCATAAAGGAAATTATATTAAAGGGCACAATAGTCCATCACAAGCAGTTTGAACACAACAAACAGTATTTTCCTAGTCTTCACCATCCTGCTCACTCCACAGCAGAATACCTTTTATCCAATTTGGTACAAATGGAGCCAAAATGAAGTTTCCTGGTTAAAACTGTGGTGGCTGGATTGCTAAGAGGCCGTGCCAAGAATATTTGTCATTCTATATCCAGTCAATATTTATGGACACCTTCTCGGCTTACACAGGCGAAGGGCTTCCCTTAAAGAGGCTGCTTAAAAAAGAGAGTTACACAACCCAGTGTAATTACCATGCCACAGGGTTGTAAATTCTCTCCTGATTTTCAGAATAGACCTGTAAGGGTGTGGCACACACACTCCCAAAGTTAGAGAAATATTGACACTCTCCAGTCCAATGTTTTATGCTGCATCCTCATGGATGGTGTGATCAGTATCAGAGCATATAAGGTTTCACAGGGACAACAGCGAAGTTCCATGTGCATTGTCCTTAGTATTTTTCCTTGACCTGGTTATGGACGCTGTCAGTGCAAGGAGAGTTACATTTTTAAGATGATTTAAATGCAGCTGAGGATTTGGGGGGGAAGGAACCGCCAGCAGGAGAGTTGAAGTGAGGTAGGATCCATCCACCTCAGGCCCAGAGGAGAATGTAGCCCGCATATATTTTTAGCGGAGGACAGTCCTTCTTCTCAAGTGCTGAGCCAGCAGCACCTAGGAACCTCCCACCAACCCACACCCATCTCTCTCTCTCTCTCTCTCTCTCTCTCTCTCTCTCTCTCTCTCTCTCTCTCTCTCTCTCTCTCTCTCTCTCTCTCTCTCTCTCTCTCTGTCTCTCTCTCTCTCTCTCTCTCACTCTCTCATTTATCTCTAACAGTCTTTGCTAGTCCTCCTCACTCGCCCCCTTGTTGCCCTGACACCCCTGAATTGGAATGAGTGAATCTGAAGCAAAGCGGCAGGATTACCTTTCTCCTAAGTTGAAGGGACTGGAACACGCACACATGTGTAGATGCACACGCTTTGACACACATGTTGGTAGGCTGGATGCTCATGCTTCCTCCAGCAGCAGCGCAGTGTGGGAGCAGAGGGGATGGCTCGGGCCCACATGCAGGGATTGGGCCTCAGCCAAAATGTATCCTCCTTACCCACTGCACTGCCCCGCCCTCTCTCTCTCTCTCTCTCTCTCTCTCTCCCCACTCCCCATCATTCCTGTGGTGAACCACATGGGAAGCTGCAGGCTGCGATCTATTGACAGTTGAAAGCTGGCTGAGTGAGCGGAAGAGCAGATTACCCTTAGGAAGATTTGGATACCAGGCACATTGTAATGCTTGATCGCTGGCTATTGTGAAAGTTTCACTCCATGGAGTCAGTATCAGAAATACTGACTGGAATTTAGATCCGAAAGCCTCGCTCTCCTCATGCTAGACACGGGTTTATGTCAGTTGCATCTCCTTCTATTTGCGCAAGCTTCCCGGTTTAGCCGCTGTGGCGTGTTCTGAGGTAAACTTGCATTGACCCCCCTTCTCAGCTATCAGCGCTGCCAAGCATCGCTCGCTGCCTCACTGCTCTGGGCCTGCACCAACAAGACATGAATGTCAAATAGCCTCCCAAGTTATCTTTCTTTCACTCACTTTGATCCACAGTACTGCTCAGTTTTCTTTTCTGTCTGTGTATTGCCAGTCTGTTTTTCTCTCTCTCTCACTGAAGTGTTTCATTGTCAATTTAGTGGCATCATCTGAAGTGAAGTGATTCCCCAGAGCCTTGTCAGCACGGCAGCTAAAGCCGCAGCGTTTGAAGTGTCACTCAGGGAGTGGGAGTGGGCGAAGTGCTCCTTCGCTAACTCCCAGACACTCAGCTGGGTGTAAATTGTGTTTAGCTGATTGTTTATACACCGAAAGAAAGACAACAGACAGCTGTTTCATTTAACTGCATCACACATGGACTTTTGTCAGTTCTTCTGCATGCTCTGTTAGAGACTGTGACAGGAACATCATCTTTATGTCTGAGTGGTAGTTCGCCACTCTTTATTAGGGACAGAATGTTATGGAGATGATAATTTGATAGCATAATAACCTGGAGAAAGAAGAGTTATTTTCTCTCTCCCTACTGGCAGGACAACTTGCCAGTCGCTCTTATTTTCAGCAATATGACTCCTAACTCCTGCTGAATTATGATGCAGCGATGAATCAATAACTCTAAAGCGGTTATAGGGCAATAATTAGTGATGTTAAATATTTGAATTAAACTCCGATGGATTCTGGCTCGTAATAGCAATTGAATTTAGCAAAATGCATAACCCATTATCAGAATTCACAAATATGCATTGTAGGCTAGATCAGAACCACGCAGAATTGCTTATCTGACTTTTGTTAGTTTGAGATGAAAATAGGAGAAAATCTTCTTGATGAAGCTAAATTGTTATTTTTCTTCTCATCCGCAGTTGACAGACTTTGAGTGCAAAGTTAGTCGACATTTGAAGTTCCTGTTATCAAAAACCCCCGGCAGATCATTCACTCAACTTCCTCTTCAAGTGGACACAGCGACTTGGCAATGCTTTGTCTGTCACCAGAGAAACTAGAGTGGCAGTGTCAGCTTAATGTCTGCAGCTTAATGAAACAAGAGGTGTGCCGACAATACGTAATTAATTTCACGTGTGGAACACATGCGCATAAATCGCACATTGAATTAGAGTCTCAGAGCTGGAGAGAATCCCTTTTATCTCCTCCAGGGTTTGTCCATCTGTCTAAATTTAAAATGAGAATGCTGCTAGGCTTTGAAACATATGGTGTACACACACACACAAACACACACACACACACAAACACACACACAAACACACATACACGCTCCAGCTAGCAGACTGCTGGTGTGGACAGTTAGCTCTGAAGGGGAAGCTGACTAAGCAGCGGCGGCTCTACACTCAGCCAACCATCATGTCATCTCTCTGTGGGTCCAACACCACGTAGCAACAGCCTGCTGTAAAACAACCGCTTTCTTCCTTTCTGTGCTTCCTTTGTGGCTGGATGACAATGTAGATATACCAACAGCTAGGTTTGTAGCACCTGGGTCTATACAGAACAGCTCCCAGTCAACCAAATATCCTCCCAAGCCAACAGTAATACTGAGGAGTGTCAGGACTCAGGCCATGGTAAGGGTGTGTAATAGATTTGGCTGTGGTCTAACACATGAGCTACTGTATGTGCCAGTGTTGTTCCTCTGTCCTGCTGTTCCTCAGCTGAGCTCAATGAGCCCTTTTTATTGGGAAGCTTCTCTACCAGCTGGAGACAAGTTTCATGACGGGAAATGTTCTCCTTGACCTTTATTCCAGTGGCGGACAGGAGGATTGTCTGTTGCAAACCAAGTGACTCCCATGCAGTCTGAAGTTTGCAGGCCGCAGTCGCTGTGGGAGTCATGAGATTCTGACTGGTGGACATGCCTCATCGTGTCTTATTCATGTTGGCTTCATGACTGAGCAGAAGTAACTGGTTTGCCCAGCTGTGTTATTGAATGCTGCAGTTCCTTCCTGTTGTTTGAGCTGATTTCCACTGGGGTCAAAGTTGGTCTGTTGTTTCTAGGCAACCAGAGCAGTTATTGTACAGGTAACTGATGCAGTGAGTTGTCTAATGAAGAGAAGAGGAAGTGAAATTAGGAGAAAGTGAGGTGTAGTTATAAGACACCTTGTTTCAATTCATATCAAGATTCAACATTCAAGATGTCCTTTTATTGTCATTGTACAAGTACAGCAATGTTGCGTTTTCATATCCAATGCCTCATCCACCCTCAGCATATTTGGGTGCATATATATAAATATATATATGCCTAAAGCTGTCTTCTTCCCCTATCCTGCTGTGTGCTGATGAGTTCCCTGCTGAATTCACCAGACTGCAGAGATTCTCCTCCCTGCAGTCAGTTTGACAGTGACTGACAGCTCAGCTGATACGATGCCGCTGATCTTCTGACGCATGCTCTAACAGGAAAGCAGCTGGTAGAATAGTTTTGCTCAGTAGATAAAGATGCCACAGTGATTCCAAGGTTTGATTGTGGTTCCGAGCAAGAATCATCCACGTCCATGTTATTTTGTTAAAAGTGAAGATGAAAAATTGTGTTTTTTTGCTCACATTGATATAAATGCATATTTTTTTATGTGAAATTTAGCCCTTTCGATGTCAGATGGTCATTTACACGTACCTGCATATTCCTTTAGCCTATCCTTTCACTTCTTCCTAAATGGCATTGTTCACAGGGGCTGGATGGTTGATTTGTCTGTGGGTTCAGATAATGCGTCATTGTTTCATTAGGAGGTGGGATTGTGCGGAAAAGGTTTTCTGCGGCTTGGCATAGGTTGAAATAGCCACTAACAGACTGCTGGTACTGGTACTGGCCTATTTGGGATATAAAGCAGGGAGGCCAACACAATGAAGGCCTTTGATGAGGCAGGAGGGAGGGAACAGGAGTGAGCGTGCACGTGAGAGAGAGTGAGCATGAGTGTGTGTGTGTGTGTGTGTGTTTTTCTAAATTACAGAGTGCTTGTGCTTCAGTTGGATTTACAATCAGTGTCTGGCTTGTTAAAGAGGATCATTCAGAAAGCCCAATCTAGACCCCACTTGGCTTAATGACAGCATCAATGATGCCGGGTCAGAATTACCCCTCTACAGGTTTATAAGAGTAGTGTAGATCACACACACACACACACACACATGTGCATACAGTGTTTCTGGCGCTGCAACAGTGCTGATTGTTTTCCAGTGGAATGATTTGGCCTGCGTTCCAGACCCTCCTAACCTCCCTCCTCCTCCCTCTATCGCTCCTCCCTCCCTCGTTGTCCTGCCAGAGGGGGACAAAGAGCAGCTTGTCCCCGGTCCTGTGACCCACACCGACCCAGAGAGAGACAGAACCAGCCAGAACCGATGGCTCAGGGGTGGAGACGCAGGTCCACACTCACCAGATCACTAATAACTCCAGTTTTAATCACTTTCGGAAATAAATATTTCTACATATTGAATTACTCTGTATGTAATAATGATTTGCTCCCCCCCCCCCCCCCCCCCCGGGCTACAGAGTATACAATAGACCACAGAAGGTATCGTCTGTCTGCTGTAAGTTAAGGTGTGAAATGCTACAAAACCCTCAAAATGAGCCTCTCGCCACACCTATCCTATCTTTAACAAATGGCATGCACTCGGTGCTGTTGAAACATTTCAAAAGTGCTTTTCACACTGTTGCATGCACAGAGGCCCAAAATAACCACATGAGCACCATGTAAACCACAGGAAGGCCCTTGGGCCCACAAACTACCTCTGTGTTTCTCTGTAAGTCTTTCAACAGGCAGAGATGTGGGGTAGAAGGGAGGGGAGGGATGGAGGTGTTCGACAGCAGGAGGAGAGTCTATGTTTTATCTTATTCAACTGGTGCCTTTCAGTTACTAATATTCTTGTTTTACTGTTTTTTTCATTCTTTGAGCCCTGTATAGAGGTTGTTACACTATTGTTAAGCTTAATAATCCATTCCATTATTTAATTCATGTACAATTTTTTTAAATGAAATGATTATATACATCTGATCATGATCATATACATACATGATAGTATGACTAGAGCAACCCAACCAGTAAGATCTGTACTTCAAAGTGACCATAGATATGATTTGTAGCGACTCTGTTCTCTTCTTGAGGGGTATGCCCTAACAATTTAAAAGCTATATTTAGCATATTGCCAGTTATGCCTAACATTATGAATCTCTTTATTACTCTGTAACCGCTGTAAATCTGGGAGGGCAGAAGGAAAGAGATAAGAGTACAAATGAAGAAGTGACGTAACAACTTCATTTGGCTATTTCTTCATGTTATCTGCAGGGAAGGATATGAATGCTGATTGGTTAATAATATTCAGCCTCCATGTCCTGCACCTCATCCTCTGTCAGAACCACCTCCATTGGCTCAACGTTGTGACGCAATTGGTTGGACTGTGTTGGATCCAGCTCTGTTGACTGACAGCCTTTATCCTTTGTTTGTGGGTCCACAAACATCCATTGGCTCACATGTGTGGTTAGAAAACAGTAAGAAGTGTTTGCAAGACCAGACAAGTATGGTTTTAAGGTCCTTGCCACATAGCAAAACACTTGATCAGCTGGTCCTGAGAGAAGCTGGACTGTGCCATAGGGATGGGCTTTTAAAGAGGCTGTTATTGAGTGGCCCCAATAAGAAGCTAGGGCTTCCCTGACTGGTCCACTGGTTGAAAGAGCAACTGTGACTCTGAGAGGAGACAAGCTTTTCTCCCTGATTGGCTCGCAGCCACAGAGCAAAGGCATTTCATGACCCATTGGTTGACTAGTGCAGATGGAACAGAGCCTCTGAACCAACTCGTCTGTGTTCTAATTAAAAAAAAAATTCTGTAGACAGTTACTTGACAACAAAATTTTTCCATACACATTTTAGTGAGGTCAAGCATTTGTTCCAGGGAAAGGAGAATCATCGACTCGAGCCTGATATGGTGTTGCTGTCTGGTGGAACTGAAAAAGAGATGAGGTGTCAACCACAAGACTGTTTCTGCAGTCAACAGTCACTTGTGTGTTGTGGCCACTCCCGTATTAGGAGGCTTAACTACAATAAGTACTACATCAGTAGCTTGTTAAATTGTTCATTTTTAAAGGTTTTAAAAGTTTGGGTTAAATGCAGTTGTTTGTTATGTAAATGATTATTCTGAAAAAGCATTGTAATAAATCTATGGTTCATGCAGTCAAACTTGACATGGATGGGTGTTGTTTTGCTGTGACTAGCTAGCCTTAAGAAGTTTGTGTAGTTGCATCTGTCATGAGTTTGATCATTTTACTTTGTCCAGCTTACTCTACATGCACATGTGCATTGGCTTGCACTATAAATAAATGGACAGTTTAAGATGCAGGAGTGTACATTATTACAATACATTTCTATCATTTTCATAATGTCATGTTGAGGCATCATGTGAAGTCGTACACTGACTGACATGACCATATTCTCAATACCAGAGGCATTGTTTCTCAACAGAAATCTCCTGCTCTAATTAGCAGGTCTTTCAACCAGTTTTCATCCCCTATAGTCCAGTAATTCTGCAGTTGTTCTGTCCTGATTAGCAGACTATGTGGGTCTGAGCTTGGCTGGACTTTTTGGTCCGATGTGTCTATAGTGCAGCAATCCACTAACACTGGAGTAGAGTATAGGCCACAGTATAGGCTGTAGCATTCTGAATAGCTCAGTTGCTTAGCTTGGCTGTAGTTTCCATTTAATAGCATTAGTAGTAGCACTTTATTGATCTAAAGGGAATTCTAAGCAGGGCTTTTTTATATAAGATAGAAGAGTAGGTATAGCAAATGTAGTGCAGTACACAATATAGGCTGGGTGGGTGGTCTGTAATATCCTACTGTCACTTTGACCAGCACGGCCATCCATCATCTACTGTATGTCTCTGCTCCCACAGGTCAGGGTCAGAAAGGTATTAATAGTGGGCCTAGATGCCTCAGTCTGTCTCTGCCATGCTGCAGCCTACTTTTAGCTGAGAGGCACCTGTGTGCAGTGTGTGTTGTTCTAGTGTCGATGCACCTGTGTGTGTGTGTGTGTGTGTGTGTGTGTGTGTGTGTGTGTGTGTGTGTGTGTGTTTGTGTGTGTGTGTGTGTGTGTGTGTGTTTCTACTGCCAGTGATTTAATCTCGTGTTTGTGTCATTTATGAAACAGCTGGACCCACTGAAGCACTCAAAATGAACACAGGCACAGGCCCTCTGCTGTCTAACATGAGCCCGGAGGGGAGTGTGTGTGTGTGTGTGTGTGTGTGTGTGTGTGTGTGTGTGTGTGTGTGTGTGTGTGTGTGTGTGTGTGTGTGTGTGTGTGTGTGTGTGTCCATCTTGTCCTGATTTTTTATTTTCCTCCGGCGCAAGCAGAGAAAGGGCCTCATCATCGTTGTGATGGTGTGTCAGCTTGTGTCAGGTTGGAAGGCCACCTCTCTCACGACAGAACATGAAAAGCTGTCACTTCAGGTCGACACACACTCATGTTCCACACTGATAAACGAAGGCCCTGTTCTACCAGGAGAGGCTGTTTTTATATTGCATTTATATTACAGTTTTACATGCATTACATTTAGCCACTCCCTGTTACTCAGAACAGAATGTGTCTTTGTCTGATAAATAGATTTTTTTGTGTTTTCTTTCATCTGTCCTATCTTGCCTTCAGTTCCCCGTCTTCTTCTGTATCACACCATCTCCTTCAGTTGGTGTACAGCTCTCTTTTTTTTTCTCTCTCCCTCCTCTCTTCTTACTCTCATATATGGAAGAAGTGTTTCAAGCTGTGGCATGTGTGGAATTCCTATCAGCCGCTGCACCTTGCTGCCCATCAGATATAGAGGGAAGAAGGAAAGGAGAAATGAGAGGAAAGAGGGGAAGGAGAGATAGAAGGGGGGGAGGGGGGAGGGGGGGGGTGCAGAGAACAAGGAACAAGTTGATTCTATCTGCGCATCAACTTTACCCTTTTAATCTTGCAGGTTTGCAGTTGACATTCATCCGCTCCTGTTGGTGTCGGCGATATGCTCATATCACTGTAAACGCTTTGGCATTTACGAAGCTTGCAGATAATGCCCCTTCTGCACATGAGCCCCGGACAAGAAAGGGAAGCTAAACGCTCGCTCTCGCTCTCACACACAACTCAACGTCACCCCCTGCAGGTGGCAGAAGGTTCTGTTTTGTTGCGGAACGCCTAGTGTTACTTCTGATAGGGCTTATCTACTGAAATGAACCACCTCCAGCGGGCCTAAGTGATCCTCGATGTCTCTGTTGAGTGGTAGACAGCATTTATTGGCTTTATGCAGCGGTCAGCAGTGACAGGGATTCAAGCGGTGTGTAGTGCAGGCAGGATGTCCTGTCAGAGATAATGGAGGCTTTGCTCTGTTGAAGTCCAGGGCTGTTATTGATCAAACCTCACAGAGTAGGAGTAGTAGTAGCTTGGTCCAATTAGGTCCCATTCATCATTGTTGTTGATTTTGATTCTAAAAGGCTGTAATGTAGGTGCAGATCCAACATTTACTTTGGTTGTAAGTCCTTCAGTTAACACGCTTTGCTTTCCCTATCCTCATTTCCCCTCATGTCCCCCTCTCTCTTTATTTTTAATTTTCCCCACTCATTTATCATCCTTCCTTTTGCCCCCCCCCCCCAATCTTTCAAGTCCCCTTTTACACCCCCTCCATCTCTCTCTCTCTCTCTCTCTCTCTCTCTCTCTCTCTCTCTCTCTCTCCTGTAATGAGCCCCATGTGGAGCAGCGCTGGTGTAATTAAAATGCGCACCATTCATCTGGGAGGAAGGGAGTCTCCTTAATCTGCGTCAACCCACATTTCAGCCTCTGAGGACGGGCCTGTGCCACGCGAACACATTCCCTTCTCACTCTCCGTCTCTCTCGACACTTTCGCTGCCATTCCTCATTGTTTCCTCCCAGGTGTCCCCTGCTGTCGCGCGTTTAGTGTTGCGTTAAACTGTCGACACGGAAGCTAATGTGTTAGATTTAAATTTATTTGAGGTGGTGAGGGAGTGGGTCTGTCAGCCACTCACAGGGACTCAAGTGTCTCTGCGCTTTACAGAGCTCTTCTCCCTTCATCCAAAAATTTATTAATCTTAGGCTGAAAACTCTCTTTCATGGGATATCATGCACTGAAATATGCTATGTTCTAACTGATCAAATTTATCCCCAAAGGTTTCTGCCACTCTATACAGTGAATAAGGATGATTAATTCAGACTGCTCATTTTTCCTTTATGTGATGTATTTCCTGTTGAAACAGGACATAATGCGGGGAGGGATCATTCAAAGTGTAAACCAATGGGATATCAGTTAGGGAGAGAAAGGCTTTTTTTTTTTTTAATGAGAGGGATGGAGGGGCGGGATTGCTCAAAAATCTGTCTTGGTTGGACCATTTAAGATTTTCCCTTTTCCAGGGAGTAAAAGTAATGCGATTTTGATAGAAAAATACAATAAAATAACATTTTTGTCATTCTTTTGGCATAACATTTCAAATGGGTACATGATATGATAGTTAATAAGCTAAAGGTGTGAAGAAGTCATTTTTCATTTCAGTGTGACTTTAAGATTGACAAGATTTCCTCGTTTTACTGCAGTTCCATTTTCGGTCACTGGGGAACTAGGGAGTGTTCGCTCTAAGTGCTTCGGACAGGAGGCAGTGTGTCATGGCATGTTCCCTTGGCAGAGGAGGCCGACACACCTCTGTGTGTTTGCGTAGTGCGTGGATGGGCCGGAGCATGCCTAGCACACAGTGTTTGATGAATAAAGCCAACCCTAAAGCTACTGGCTCTTAGGTCTTCTGTTTTGCTTCTAATTAGGCTGCATCCTTTAAAGTACGACCATCTACTCACCACATTGTTGAGTGCAAGAGTTTGTGATCTCAACTCAGTTTCATCTTGATTCAGGGACAATAAAAGCAGCATCAAGTGATTCATATCTCTCACAAGCCAGCGAGTAACTAAATATGTCGCCATATTTTATATAGCCTAGAGGACTTACAGTGTTTGTTCAGTAACCATGGTTTGCAGCAGCAGAGTTGTTATGCCCTTAGTTGATGCTAGTTCAACTGTGAGAGCTAAGTTGATTAATGTCTCTCATGTAAACCATCTGGACTAGCATCTGTTGATTGTGCCTGCCACCAGCTGCAGTAATACTCCGTTCTGACAGCAGCAACAGATATGAACATGTAATGAGGCCTCCAGACACGCTCACTATTTATTTATGCAGTATACTCCAGAGACTTTTCAGATGAAATCTAAATCATGTTTTGGCCTATTCCTTCTAATGCAGTGTGCTCTTTAAGAGAATGTCTTGGCTCCCTCCAATCTGGCTTTTCTCCCCCTTCGAGAGGGACTAGAGAATATAGGGATGAAGTGAGGTGGCCTGTGTGGAGCTGCATTAATGCCTACTATCCTGTCTGGTGTGGTTGATCTAATGATTTGGGAAACATGTTATATACTGCAGTGTGGGAAACATTATAAAGAAGAATGTCCTAACCTCTTGGTTTTGAACACAGGAAAACCTCTTAGAAGTCACAATCTTGGTAGCTGATGTCTCTTTTTACTGGTACAATCTAAAAAAGAGTAAAGCTGAGAGACTGCAATGTTGAGTGCACCTGCCTGTGTAGAGGCTCGCTGTTGATTTGTAGCTTCTTTGAGTGGTAGGTTTTATTATAGACCATACTTGGTATGAAGAATGATGTTCAGGTTTTTTCAACTTCTTCCTCACTTTCATGGTTGTGTTTTTTTTTTTTTGCTACAAAGCGAGAGATCAAGACACACACATACACCCACAGTTATCTGGCTGCGGTAGTGTAAACAGTGGGCTGTGCTGTATCCATAATGAAGCTCTGTGGAATGTGCCGGGGCTGCTGGGTCCATGTGGAGAAAGGAGCCTCTGCCGTGAAACCCTGTCAACTGGCATGCTAACCATGCTAACGCTAAGTCGGTCCAAGTGGATCTGGTGTTGGTCTAGCTCTGCTGTGTCTCCTCTCTGTCTGGGGCCAGAGGCCAAAGCATTGCACTAGGCCCATGCTACTACTGCACTGATGCTACTACGGTATACATACCAGTCATTTTCAGCTAAATATGGATGAGTGTTATTGGGCTGCCGATGAGAAAGATCTTGTCCTGAATGGATGAATACGCAATACATTGTGAGGCAGATCATGTATCGTAGTTGTAATACTTGAAGATAAACTTGAAGATTAAAAAAAAACGTAGTTTGGACCTATTTGCTGAAATGTGTCTTATTGAAGATGGTAAATGTGAGACTGAGTCATGAGCCTTAGCAGGGATTGAGCTGACGGTGTGAAGGAGGGGCTGATTATACCTTTATATACTTTTGTCATACCACTCCCTTAGTGGGCATGACACTGTCGATAAGAGCTCTTGTCTGTTTGCTCTCTCCTTCACTTATTTCACAACCGCTTGTGTTGGCTGTTGTGCGGCACATAGCCTACCAAAGTTGGACAGCTCCATCCTCAGACTTGTTTTCAGCTGGTCATCATTTACGTGAGTAGTAACTCTTACTTGAACTTTCAGGCGGCAAGGCTGAGACTGTCGTAGCAGCAGGGGGGAGAGGGTGAACCTAGCCTGCTGCCATTAAAATGAACCCCTCCTTCCCCCTTTCTACCCCGACCCCCTCCTCTGCTCTCAATTGCTCCCCACTCTTCCCCCTCCTCCTGGTCTCTTGTTCCCTCCTGCTGATGGTAGAGTTAAGAAAGGCAGTTCCTGCCTGGCAGACAGTCTGTTTGGGTTGCCCTCTTCCTCCTCCGCTTCTTCTTCTTCTCCCTCTGCATTCTCTCCTCTCTCTTCCCTGGGTGTGTGTAACTGCTAGTCTTAATCTAAGGTATGTCTCCTCTCCATGTTGCTTCAGCTGTGGATTTGTTTCTCTGCCTCAGTGCTCTAGCTTACTATGGAGTTTTAGTGCAGCAGGTGCTGTTCGGTATACCTTAGTAATATTGGTTTTGTTACATGTGAAATGTATTCAAACCGCCTTGGATATAGAGTAATACAACCCTCACAGACAGGTTGAGTTTGTTTGGTTAATTTTCAGTATGCTTTTCATCTGAGGTTGTTTTTAGAACAACCTCAGAAACTAAGTGGTGTGTCTGCTGTGTCTCACTGGTGGTTTACACAAGTGTCTCTGAGAAGTTTACATTAGTTAACAGAGTTAATAGAGAACACATTATTAATATGTATAAATAGTTTGTTCATATGCAAGACATTTGTAGTTATAGCAAACTTGGTAGTGCATTTAGGGTTTATTTATTATCTCTTGTGAAATTCTGCAAGAGAAACCAAACACTGCTGTGGTGAGTGAGCATGCTAAAATAAGCCCAAGTGTTCAGTAATACAGTCTGTCTGCTTCATTAAATCCCCTATAATGTTATGTATCCTCCTGTTATGTCCTGGTTAAGACTGCTGAATTAGTAGTTGTTTTCTTGGCTGTTTGTTCCTCTCAGAATTGTAAATAACCACTTCATGCAGAGATGGAAACTGTGTGTGTAGATGATGATGATGACATGATGGTGTATACCTGATTGCATACTTGACCGCCACTCTTGGCTGTGAGAGGTGTCAAGACTCCAGGCAGACTGGGGTCAATGAGTAATCAGAGGAGAGGCTGTGACAGTCTACATGATTCAGGTTTTACAGCTCTGCTCCTCCTCCCATGATGTCAGTGCTGCGTGGTTTTTGACCCACTGAGAAAGAAGCTGTAATTATTCGGTCTTGTGTATATGAAAACACACTGGTGATGATGATAGAAGTGAAGTTTCAGATTTCTAGTCCATTGCAGCACTAATATTAATAGCAGTGATGCCTAAGGTTACCTTCTAAATGGATGAAGTATCTGTGAGTGTAACAAGGATCAAACCTGTGATGATAGGATCTGTGTTTTGTTTTTCTGTAGATGCTTTGTTGGCGGACCTTGAGTCCACAACATCCCACATTTCCAAGCGGCCACTGTTCCTGTCCGATGAGACGCCCTACTCTTTCCCTGTTAGTCAGACCCAGCAGGACATCTGCTCTCCACCCCAAGCCCCGCCCACTCCCTCTGAGCAAGCCCTGAACGGCCTAGAGGAAACACAGGTAAATGCACACATACATGCGTCTATATATACACAGGGCGAAATATTACAAGTTGAACATAAATTCCTCACTCTTTTAAAATGCTTTCACTTGCTTATGAATAAAATGAAGCTCAGACATTTATGAATGGTCCTCTGAATACTCTGTGGTGAGTAAAACGTCCTCTCCTCAGTCCTTCAGCTCTGCTCAGAGAAGTCCCTGGTCTAGAGATAGCAGCAGTCCAACCCAACCCCTTGGTGAAGAGGACCACGTATACAGGTAGGACTTGGAAACATGTCAGTTCGATGGACAGTATATCAGTAGTATCTTGCAATAACTTTGTAACCTCCAAAAGGTAGATGGTAAACAGTGGTTACAAACTGGTAACTGGTTTTGAATTACTCCACTCTACAGTTTCCCCAACAAGCAGAAGAGCAGTGAGGCATCAGCCGCTGCCATGAGCTCATCCTTGGGCAGCAACCTGTCTGAGCTGGACCGCCTGCTGTTGGAGCTCAACGCTGTCCAGCAAAGCACCCCCACCTTCCCCACAGAAGGTATACACAGAGATTATTTTACAATTTGCAAAATGCTTTCTGATATGTAGGTGATTGAACCAAGATCGCACCCTTTTTTGCATATTTTCTACTTCTGTGGTATCACACAGGGCTGCTCCCTCTCCCCGTTGCATTTTGTTGTCTTGCTGTTTGAATGATGATAAACCATGTAGAGCAATGCAGGAAACCCAGTTTGTGGTCTTTTCTGTCACAGAAGAGGCAACTCCCCCGCTGCCTGCCAGCAGCATCAACCACTATGTCCAGGAGAATGGAGTCTCTACTCCAGGCAAGGCCCCTCCACCTGTAATGGAGAAGCCCAAGCGCAATGCAGCAGCTCGAGGAATAGAGGATGTACGACCCAGCGTAGAAAGCCTTCTAGATGAACTGGAAAGTTCGGTGCCCTCACCCATGTAAGAGGCAAATTGTTACTGCAACATAGAAATTAAGCTTATATACTTGGATGCTATGTTATGCACAAATATGTTGTGTCATATGCTAATATTAAACATTGTTTTGTTGTAGGTGGTTTCAGATTCTCAGTATTTTGTGTGAATAGCCAAACATTTGAGATGGTTGTATTCTTGTCTTCTTTAGCCCCACACCTTTAGTGGTGTCAGATGACCTAACAGACGGACAAGAGGAAACGCCAGCGCAGCAACAAGCCAGAATGTCTGCCTCCTCTGCCACACGAGAGCTGGATGAGCTAATGGCCTCCCTGTCTGACTTCAAAGTCCAAAGCAATGTGAGTATGGTTCACAAGTGGGTAGAATTGATGGAGAGATGGAAAAAAGAGGAAGGCTCATTTGCAAACGTGATGGTGGAATGTCAATTTGTATGGTATATTGTTGCATATAAGTTATTCTCATTCTTTGAATAAGAGTGGCTCAAACTATAATTAATATTCAACTGCCTTCTCATATTTGCTGTTTAACAGTGTTGTACGGAGTACTGGTACTGCCAATGTACCACAGGACCTGATTTAGCAGGGTTAGAGTTTTCCAGAACAGATACTCTGTAAACGTAAACGTGTGTTTATTTACACATAGATTAAATTTGTGTCACACTTTATCAAAAAATCATGTACCACATGACCATGAGATGAAGATTATCATATTTTGCTCTGTTCGTCTGATTGTCATTTTGCAAGAGCAGGGGAAGTTGTGCATCAGTAAAATGTGTCCTAGGAGAAACGCTTTCTGTAGTTTCTGTTCCTCGTCTTCAAAAGAATTAGGTCATTAGTTTAAAAAAATCTAAAACAAAGTTTACTTCTAAAATTAATTGTATGTTGAAAATTTTTTCTTATTTTATGTGAAATTACTATGTTTTTTTGAATTGCGTAGAAACAAACTTACTTTTGAGATACTGAGTGACCTCTGCTTGTTAGAGCAATATTCCACTTAGTTTCAACATGGGCGTTATTTGGCACTTGACTGCCATGAAAACCATAATATAAACTACTCACCAAGATTGGATGTAGGTGGGATGAGTTTGTAGCATTCGGATTTTTACTTCCCATTCATTTGAATGAGGCCACGACATTTAACACGTTGGTGAACCAATTCAACAACATATCCTGCTTTTTTAAAGCAGTCCTGGGTCCTTCATCATTTTGCATTTCTATTCTTGGTTTACACTAAAATTCGTTTTTAAAAATAAGTATTTAAGTAGATCCAGTCTCCCAAACAGGAACTTTCTCTCCTAAATGATATCCCTCCGCTATGTTCTCTCCTATTAATAAAAATGCTATTGGGCGAAATTATGTTCTAAAACGTTGGACCAAATGTCAATTGAAAATCACAGTAGCGAGATATGTTGTTGACTATGTTCACGAATGTGTTAAATGTAAGTGTTCAGGTTATTTTCATGGCCTCATTCAAATGAATGTGAAGTAAAAATCCGAACACTACAAACTCGTCCCAGCTGCATCCGATCTTGGTGATTAGTTTATATTATGGTTTTCATGATGACGGTCAAGTGCCAAATAAACCCCATGTTAAAACTAAGTGGAATATTGCTTTAAGCTACATGTATGTGAGGCAACTTCATTTTTCACTCCCTTCATTCTCAATGTGTTTTTCCTGGTTTCTTTCTCTTTTCTCTACCATTGTGTATGTCTTGTCTTTGTACGTGCTTTGCGGCCATTATAGTCTGGCTCTCAGTTGTCTGTGAATCTGGAAGCAGCAGACCCTTCATTGGTAGCTGGTTCACCAACTGTCCTAGCAGTGACAATCTCACCTACAAACCCTCATATTGGTCCAGCTGATACTCCTCTACCCTCCAGTGACACTACACCCTCATGTACCCCTCTCCCACTAGAACTCCATATAGATGAAGATGCTTGTTCTGGTCTTAGCTCAACCCCAACCTCTTCAGCTGGTGCCACTGTAATGATTACATCATCCAAGAGCCTTCAGTACTCCCAGATCCAACAGAAAGACAGTGATGGCAGAGTCACTACTGAGACCTCTCATGTGGAGAGCCTCAGTGTCTCCAGTACCCTAAAGCCTCCCAGTCAAACTAGAGCCAAGAGCCCTACACATGTGGCGGTCACTAAAACTCCTGCTATTAAAGGCTCAAGTCCATTTGCAAAGAACTTAAGTCCAGTTACTGTTGGCAAAAGCCCTAGCCCAGGGCCTGTTGCCAGGAACCCCAGTCCAGTGGTTGTCTCCAAGAGCCCTAGTCCTGTTACTTTTTTCAAAAGTCCCAGTCCTGTTCTTATAGCTAAAAGTCCTAGTCCAGTTGACAATAAGTCCAGTCCAGTTCCACCTCACAAAAGTACAAGCCCAATAACAGTCCCTAAAAGTTACAGTCCAGTTCCAAAGAATGCTAGTCCAGTGATAGTTCCTACCAGTACAGAAATGGTGCCAAGGAGTGCCAGTCCAGTGACAGTTCCAAGGCTTTCTAGTCCGGTTCCAAAAAGTACAAGTCCTGTGACAATCCCTAATATCTCTAGTCCACTAACTGTCCCGAAGAGTGCTAGTCCAGAAACAGTCCCAAAGAGTGCTAGCCCATTAACACTTCCAAGGCTTTCGAGTCCAGTAACTGTTCCAAAGGGTGAAAGTGCACTTCCTAAGAGTCCCCATTCAGCAACTGTCATCAAAAGAACTTACACAGTTCCAGGTACCAGCAGTCCCAGAGCCTCACCAGTCTCACTCCTCACTGTACCACCAAATAGCCTGTCTTCACTTCCTACAGAAAAACAGAGAGATGAGGTTCTGGGTTTAACCTGGCCATGCCGGGAGCCTTTATTGGATGATGCCTTAGACAAACTCTTAGCCTTCAGTGTCACCCAACCAGACGGAGCAGGAGAGCAGGCCGGGGAGAACCAGCCACCTGCTTCCTTCTCCATTGAGAGAGGGTATGTCATTCCTGGAGATGAAGATGGACCTTGGGAGGAGGAGGAAGGGATTTATCCTGATCTCAGCCGAGAGGGAACACTGACCCCCATGACTGAGTCCAGCTGGATGGATGACTGTCTGACCCCCTCCACCTGCCCTGGGACCCCAGATGTCGTGCTGGACTTGCCCACACAACAGCCCTCTGCCGTGGAACGACTATCTGCCTCTGGCCAAGTAGGAGGCTCATCTTGGCTCTCCCAAAATAAGCTGCTGGCACAGGGCTGGGGAACCTTCAAGGCCCCATCTGGTCTTTCTATTATTAGGCCATGGGGCCTAAGCCCCACTGTAATGCATCATCTGCTGGTGACACCAATGGTGTCCTAAACACTAATAGGTGTAACAGAGATGCAGAGAAGTTGATTATCACTGATACTAATGGTGGAATGGCTTTGTCAGACGATGGCTCACTCAAAATTGAGCTCTGTCATGTCAGTAGTTGAAACAAGCTTATTTTGGGAGAACCGCTCCTACAGATACTCCAGGAGCTGTGCAAAAGTACAAGTATACAAAGCATCTTGATGAAGATAAATTCCTCAGTCTATGCTTGAGGTGTGGTGCATGTAGTGTCTTCTCCCTTTTGCGTAGCGATTACGCATTTGGCTTGAGGCAGAATCTGCCAGACGTTTGACTATTTATGGCTGATGTTGAAAACTTTGCTGAAAGGATGTCTATGCACGCCTCTACTTGCATCAGTTGACATCGCTATGTTAGTCACAGGGCCTGGCTTGCCATGTTTACGCAACTCAAGGATGATGCAAACACTGTTTCAAAAATGACAAGATGACATCACTTCACCACAGGGAGGATGCTTTCCTCAATGATTTGAGCTAGCGCACATATGCACTAAAAATGTGCACATATAATTCACAAGCAACCCTGAGATTGGATTAGAGCATGCTTGTATTAAATGTTGAGTGTTGTTTTACCAAACAAGTATCATAACTGTGCTTCTTTGATCAAATATATCAGTTTCTGCAGCCTTGATGTGGTCTGGCATGAGCAGATATTGGCAAGATATTTTTGACAGAGCTGCGTCATCTTGATTTCAGCTATCCAGCATGCCTTGCCACAGATACCTGACTCATTTGAAGTAGACTTGATTGTAGAGAATGGATTTGAATGGATTGGAAGGCCATGCTTAGCTTCTGCAACCAGACTTTCTCGAGTAAAGGAAGGCTGTACAAAAACTCCAGCGCATTTTGACAAAGGCATGTTCTGGAGCCAGTGCTTGAGGGCTTTAGCCAGCTGATTGAGAGATCCTGTGCTGAGCCGGTCATGCTTGTGATCGTAACCAAACATATTAAATGGCACACCCACAGCACCCACACCTCCTTATCATCCACTCTCCAGCTCAAGTCAGTTATCCGCCGCACCAAAGAGACCTCGAATGTGCATCCAATGTACCGGGATGGACTATTGCGACGTAAAATGGGACCGGTCATTGTCAAAAAGAGCAACTCGCAAGACCGTCTCATTGAAGAGCTTCAGGGGAAACTGGGAATTGGGCGGGTGGAGCGCCGGCGTAAACAGCAGCCAGATGATTGGCTGACAGAGGGGGTCATCGTCATGTCCAACCCACAGCGAACACGGGAAGAAGGGGCCCCACCATCTGTGGATAAGGTAGAGATTACAGACGCATAGCAAGAGCCGTCAGTGGTATTCTGGGACCACATTAAACCCAGAGTTGGAAAATCATACCTGCTTTTGATGGTTTAGCTTATGTTTGTTTGGCCCATCTTTTAACTACATTTGGACTTGGGTCAAAGAATTCAGTGGCAGATGTTAAGTCCTAGTATAAGATGTTTTAATCACATTGTCATTAAAGTTAGTTTTATCACTGGCAGTCAGTTCAAAGAGTGGTGCCAATGGTGTTTCTCATTCCATATCCTTTGCTTCATTCTGACCTGTTTTTTTCTCTCTTCTATTCGCTCTCCTCTATCTGTTGTGTTTCTTCTTCTTTCCCCCAGATCATCATACCTCCTGAATCACCTGTCCCACAGAGAAAAGTCCTCCCCCCTCCGCAACCCCCACCAGCACCCAAAAAGCCACCCCCAATCAAGCAGACCCCTCCTCCTCTACCTCCTCCACCTCCCACCCCTCCTCCTCCTCGAGAACCCACCCCTCCTCCCCCCAAGGAGCCTACTCCTCCCCCTAGAGAACCCACACCTCCCCCTGTCCAGCCCCCTCCATCACCCAGCCCCCCTCCCAAGCCCGTCACACCACCTCCACCTCCCAAGGTCTTTGTGTCGGTGGGCTCTCAGACCGAGTATGACCCCATCTTCCCACCAATGCAGGCACGGATCACTTCTCTTCATCTCTCCCTCTCCTCTTCTCTGTCACTTCTCCTCATTGATCTCATACTATCCTGCTTTCTGTTTTATATCATCCACTTTCTTCCAGACTTTGACTCTATTGCTGTGTCTGTTTGGTTTGTAGTGCAACTTAGAATCAGTTGTGTAGCTTGAATGAGCGTGTTTGGTTGTTATTTTGTCCAAATCTTAGCCTGATATTCCACTCCATTATTCAGTCTGAGATTGTCTCCATGTTAGCCGTTTTCTGTGTGGGGGCGTGTTGATTTTCCCCGAACCAATCACTAGTGACTGACGTATCCGGCCGCTCTGAGTCATTTTCAGTGACACTGATGCTGGCCGTATTTACTAACTTTACCAAGAATGTTGGTCGTCTTTGCAAAGACAATATGTTGGTTAAGGAATGATTTCAACAAATATTATTCTGCCGAAATGCCAATGAAAAACCATTGCATGAACGGTTCAAACATTAGTCCCGCCCACAAAGGCCCTGATTGGCCCGATCGTTTTTCCAATCAAGAAATCACAGTTGAATAGAGCAATACCAGACTCTCTGAATCACTCAATCAAATCTGAAGAGTGGGCGGGACACGATTCAGGAGTCTGGAACCAGGCTATCCAAATCTAAGCAATCAAGCCTCTGTATTTGTGTGTCAGATGGAGTTTGTCTGGTGACTGGCTCTATTTTTGGCTCCTGCTCTCCAGTCATGCTACCTGGCAACATCTAGTCTCTTTTAGGCTTTGTCTGAAATCCAGTCGGTCCAGGTTACGAGGGGCCTGACATTCAAGCTAGAGACTGAGCCATTTTCCCTTTCCTGATCCCGACATCTGACGGCGCCAGGGGCTGTGTTTTCAGATCAGGACTGGAGTGAAGAGTTTAAGAGCTTGCAGGGGAGAAGGGGGTGGTACCTCCCGTGTTCCAGCCACACTAACTGTCCTGCCATGTGCAGGAATGGGAGGCTCGCAGCGCAACCGAAACCTAATCTGGCACATGACAGCACAGTTACCACTACAGTTATAGCATCTCCCACAGGACTTCCGTCAACAGGTCCCACTGGGTTAGGGACCAGCATGTCAGTGTAGAATGCCATGTACCATCACCTCCTGTAGAATATGACAGACTCCACAGTGTCTTTTTTTGAAGTACTTTAGGTGAACACTTGTGAAGTAGGAGATTGGTATGTTTAGAGTTTTATATGCATCCAGGTCAAAGGCCCAATTAGACACCAGGCTATTTTATTATGTCAAAGGTCAGGTGGGTCATGAGGGCTGTTATTCTGAGAGAGAGAGAGAGAGAGAGAGAGAGAGAGAGAGAGAGAGAGAGAGAGAGAGAGAGAGAGAGAGAGAGAGAGAGAGAGAGAGAGAGAGAGAGAGAGAGAGAGAGAGAGAGAGAGAGAGAGAGAGAGAGAGAGAGAGAGAGAGAGAGAGAGAGAGAGAGAGAGAGAGAGAGAGAGAGAGAGAGAGAGAGAGAGAGAGAGAGAAAATATGAATACGAATACATGGACCAGAGATGCTATTTTCTCCCTCAGTGGAATGTGACTGACTCATGAAGCTCCAATAACCACACCATTTGAGAAGAGTTGTGTTCGCTTACCTTAGATTAGCAAGACACTCTGAGACACACACAATACTGATAATAGAAAGCAATCATCAAAGACTTAAAAAGTTGAATAAGATTCAGATTTGATGAGAACATGCGTATTTTATCATGGTTGAGTCGAATGTGTGCTCTCGGGCTTAGTACTTTCTCTGTTTCTCTCAACAGTCTGAGTCTACCCCAAAGGGGAGACAGGGCATACCACCTTCTAGATTGACCACTGTCTTTAGAGACATATAATTGAGTCAATGTGCTGAAGTTTAATTTGCTTCTCTCTCATCAGCTCAGCCCAAACCATAAGTAGGAAATCCTGTATTTGGGTGCTCTTTCACACAGGAAGAAACCCCTCAGCACCAAAATGATATTTAGACTGTATTCACTGCTCTATAAATTATGCTTTTCTGTGGCTAAATGTTGTTTTTTTTTTTTTTTATTCTTTGGGAGAGTATGCTGATGTTCCTTGTCTATGTTGCTGTGTATGCGGGACTATGTGTTGCCAAGTGCATTTTAGTACACAAGTACATAAGCTGTATGTAGTGCAGGATATCTATAACTGCGCAACTTTATAAATGTGTCCTTTGGTATTTTGTCATGTACATCTGAATGGTATATGTATAACCGACCAGTTTTCCTCAACATGACCCTCCTCCACCCAGTCAGAACATCATTAAAGAAACCATTTTGGTTTTCCACCTCTGTCAGATCCAGTCCCAGGGGAAGAGTTCTCCCACTGGCCCTCCAAAACCAGCCAACAAGCTGGATAACATGCTGGGAAGCCTGCAGTCCGACCTCAACAGACTCGGAGTCCAGACCGTGGCTAAGGGCGTCTGTGGCGCCTGCAAGAAACCCATTGTTGGACAGGTGATGACAATACAGAGTCATACACATAGACATCAATACACATGCAAACAAGCATCCATAGGTACACACACCAGTAAATTCACACATGCATGCTCGTAGATGCGCACATATACACACAAAGTTTGAAGCACCTAAGGTTTTAGATGAACCATGTCGCTTGTTTATGAGAATGTTATAAGAATGTTGTGAAAAATGAATTCACTCCAGTTAGTTTTGCCCGAGTTTAATAAGATATGCAGTGTTGGCTTATGTTCTGCATATCTTTGGGCAAGGCTGATTGCTTGAGGTCAGTCCCACTCAACCATAAATAATTCAGCTATAATTTGATTGGCAGCCAATCAGTGGAAGCTTATAAATTTACATAGTTTGTATTCTTGCATTTGGCTAAGATGTAACTTTTTGAGGCTCCTTGTGTTGTAGTTCAACCAAAAATGAAAATTTGGTCATTATCTACTCACCATCATGTCTGTCGAAGCACTGGTGAAGTTTGTATATCCACATAACACACAGTGAGTTTGCCAGCACTGCTCTGTATCAGCCTTCTCCAAAACAACTAAAGTGGCCGGATCCTGGTTCTTTAGAGATCCAGAAAGGGCAAAAAATGACCATAAAATTATTCCAAACAGCTTGTGCAGCATAATCCAAGAGTATATTTCTGTCACAAGCACAAATCAAAGTTAACCAATATAAGCTTTTCTCTCTGTATACTGTGTATCACTTAAATTGTTATAATACCCATTACTACTATGTTTTTCTCTGCAAGCTACTTTCTGCTATTGTAACATTGAGTCATAAGTTCTTAATACCAAGGAAAATACAATCCTATCCTGTCATCAAATGGATGTGGAGTAGGATATGCCCTTTGCCTCTTACATGCAGAGCTGTGTCAGTTTTCTCTGCAGGACCAGGCCTTTCCCTTTGCTGCTCATTTAACCTACTGCCCTGTGTCTCCCTATACCAGGTGGTAACCGCCATGGGCAGAACGTGGCACCCTGAGCACTTTGTGTGCACCCACTGCCAGGAGGAGATAGGCTCCAGAAACTTCTTTGAGCGTGACGGACAGCCTTACTGTGAGAAAGACTACCACAGCCTGTTCTCCCCGCGATGCCACTACTGCAATGGACCAATTCTGGATGTTAGTAATGCACACATACAGTAAATGCACGCATACATACACATATGCTATGGAGGAATGGGATAATGTGGTTTATTTATTTATAAATTAATGGATTAAGGGCTTACTGGAGAAATCACCATGTGTTAGAGATTGCCTTTCACTGTAGACATTGACACTCAGGAGTAAGACAGACATGCATGCACACACACACACGTCAGACAGTCCTAGGTGCAATGGAAGTGAAGTGGCTTTTAGTTGTCTTGTCTATGCAGAGACTAATTCATATGTCAGTGTATGCCCTTTTCTTTCTCACTTGTCAGTGCACAGTCACATCCTCATAGTGACACACTCCATTGTGTTTCTCAGCCGTTGCTTACACACACACACACACACACACACACACACACACACACACACACACACACACACACACACACACGTGCCAAAGGGAATGGAAGAGAAGTAGACTGTGGACTTTAGCCTGGGGAAAGGCCAACATGACTCACTGCCAAGGCTTTCTAATTCATCCTCTCTGAGTGTGTCAGGCGCACACCCAGTTGATCTATCACTCCTTGCTTTCCTTCTCTCTCATACCTCAAATAAGTTTACTAAAGGTCTGATTCCAACTACCATCTGATACCTATTGCAATAGTAATAAACACACAGTTGAGTTTACCAAAACTACAGCTCAGATGTAGAGAGGTTTGTAGCAGCGCTTCACAGCGAGTTTTTCTAGGCCTCCTGCCGAAACTTTGCTATTGTGGGTGTTTGAAATCTTCTGTAACATGTACAATATGTGCGTCTCCAGTTGAAGCTGCTGAGAAATGCTATCAGGTCTGGAAAACATGAGCTAACAGTCATAGCATTCCAGCACCTCCCACGCTGCCTGTGCACATCGCCTCTTTAGAACTTGCCTGCCCTCTCCTGGCCTCTGCCTCACTTCTGCATTTAGATCATGCGTGCTGTCTTTCCATTAGAATAACATGAGGAACCAGTTATTTCTTTCCATTTCTATATTTTGTTTTTAGCGGTTATGGGTCGTAGCTTTTAGGCAATATTAAAATGTGCTCACAACTTTGAATGATTGATTGTTTGCTCCTTGCAATGTTTTGTCTCACAGAAAGTAGTGACTGCCTTGGACAGGACTTGGCATCCGGAGCACTTCTTCTGTGCCCAGTGTGGAGCCTTTTTTGGACCAGAAGGTACCAGACGCTTTTCCACTACCCGTACACATATTAATATCAGTGTATTGGTGATTTCGTAGATACGTAGATTGTATCCAAAAGGAATTCAGCTGAGATAAGGCCCCGTAACAAGCTAGCATCCTGAGCAGTGCATTTACAGCCATGAAACTGCCTCACACTACAGAAAAGGGAGACGCACCCACCAGAGAAGCTCATTTACTAGTCAGTGAAAGTTTATCCTATTGCACATCAGCTAGTGAGATGTAGAGTTGAAAGTCTCCCTATTATCAGAACAAGTATGCAGATACTGTGAGAGAGTCAATGTGTTGTCTTTGCTGCCCTCTAGGTTTCCATGAGAAGGATGGCAAGGCGTTCTGCAGAAAGGACTACTTTGACATGTTTGCCCCGAAATGTGGTGGCTGCGCCCGAGCCATCCTCGAGAACTACATCTCCGCTCTCAACTGTCTGTGGCACCCTGAATGCTTCGTCTGCAGGGTGAGTCACTCCATGCATCTGGGATGAATGTGTGTGTCTTGTGTTTGTGCATTAAGTACATGTGCAAACTACTACTAACCTACGACCAGACAGAATTCTTACACATTTTAAATTTAGATCTAAAACATGATTTTAATGTCGTAGAAATCGTCCATCAGGCCATTTTATGACAAGCCGTAAGTCATCCTGCTGCTTCTGTTGTGATTTCCAGGAGTGCTTCACGCCGTTCATCAACGGCAGCTTCTTTGAGCATGAGGGCCAGCCGTACTGCGAGGCGCACTACCACGAGCGCCGCGGCTCGCTCTGCTCCGGCTGCCAGAAGCCCATCACCGGCCGCTGCATCACAGCCATGGGCAAGAAGTTCCACCCGGAGCACTTTGTGTGCGCTTTCTGCCTCAAGCAGCTGAACAAGGGCACCTTCAAGGAGCAGAATGACAAGCCCTACTGCCAGGGCTGCTTCATTAAACTCTTCAGCTAGACTGTATGTGTGTGTGTCGTGTGTATGCATGCACACATTTATTCATGTGTCTATATGCACATGTACAATGTATGCACGTGTATGTACTCACATGTAGCATGTATGTGTGACTCGGTGAAGTGGTTTTGGAGACAGAGGGCCTTGTGAGGTGGTTGATCAGATCAGAAGAAGCCATGAGAAAAGTCCCTGACTGTCGGGACGTCCTGCCTGTCCGACCTCTCACACTTTCACTAAAGGCAGGCGATTTTAACAGAGCCCAAAGAGATTTTTGCTAGAGTTTTATTCCCAAGTGAAAAGATGCCAATCCCCCCTTGTGTGTATGGAAATCAGAGCCCTGACTTGTAAATGATGTTACCCCCTCCCCCATCACAGGGCAAGACCCTGAATCATGTGACCAGTGTAGGTCACAGGAGTTTTTTGATGGTTTGAGACAGCTGCTAGAGACCGTCAATTGCATGGACCATGGAGAGTTGACTCGAGCGATTCAGAAATATGTAGACAGTGTTGAGTAGCCAGTGCTTGGCCAATGAGTGTTGGAATAATCTATTTTTCTATAGTTTCTATTGAGGTGCCATTGCAAATACACACGTGAACACACACACACACACACACACTGAACACCCCTTTTCTCTCTCCCTATCACTTTTTCTTCACTTCTATAAAAGACCAGCTCAAACTCTTGGCACCCTCCAACCGTAGATCTCAGACAGTCTAAGGTGCATTTTACAGCTTGGTGTGGTCAAAACATTAGTTCCTATTTTTCTACTGTTTTCCTATAGAAATGTACCCAGATGTGTTCTCAGTTTCAGACATTCAGACTTGTGCTCTTGTTACCTTCATTTATTCCCAGTGAAACGGTATAGATGGGCACATGTTCCTTTAGGGAAAGTGCTTTATCTTAACTCTTGTTTCTTTATTTTCCAGCAGTACTCACACAGCTGGCCACCAGTAGTCATGTTTTATACCACAAATTGTCATTGAAAGGGGAGGAAATAACTGTATGACTCCCTCTTTCCCTCTCTGTAGCAGCTTGGAACTTTTCTACTTTACCACTGCATTGTGTGTTATGTTACTCGCATTATAATTCATGTTCAAAATTAAACCACTGACGATCGTGACTGATAATGACAAAAAGTAGATCAATAAGGGTAATATATGTATTATGGTTATGACTGTTGAACTTTTGGTGCAATTTTTGAGAAAGCAAGCCAAAATGGTAGTGATTTTCCTTGCTCCAGTTTGAAAGTGGAGATTTGATTTACTGCTGTATCTATCCACACATTTACCAGTCTAAAACGTCCATTCGTTCAACATTTTTATTCCATATTTTACTTTGACTACTATTGTGAATTTATCACTGTATTAAATATATTGAGTAGGAAAAATGTTTTGCACAGCCTTGCTGCTTCTGGCTGATTCAAGATTTAAACTTTAATTTGGATTAGAAGCATGCTACATTTATTCTCCTCTGTAGTGGGATTGCACCGGTCTGGAGTTTTGTCAGCACTCGCTGCCAGTTGCTATAACAATCAGAATCCAAATTTATATACCTGTAATATGCTAGACTTTGTGACATAACTGTGTTTTGTCATCGTTTAGATAAAAAAAATATTTTTGAGCTCTATAGACTCACACTGATATGCAAAGAGCTGGCTCTATGGGCATATAGGCAAACAGTAGTTTACCTTACACACACACACACACACAGAGATAACCCAGGACACCTAGAAATGAACCATGATCCTACTGTATGAGTTTAGTCATATGCCGTATCAGTGCTAGTCTCACTGATGACAGCTGGATGTTTCTATAGCTGGTCAGGAATCAGAATACAAGGACACCAAGCCAGGGCCGAGCCTTTATCAAAAGTTATGTAATGACTCATTTCAACATACTCTTTATTTTACAAGTGACTTTGTATTACCAGATATCTCTGAATCATTGTGTGACGTTTTTTGACTGTATTTCTTTATCTTTTTAGTGGCTTCTATGCCAACCTTTAGTTTTGATCACTTGGTGTGCAAGGTTTGGAGTTCCTACACAGCAAACACATTCAGTCAGTTCAGATTGTTTTTATTTTTAAAGAATATTTGTGCTTGTGCCAAATCTGTCAATGCAATGATGTCTTATACACTGTGGACTTCTCAGTCTTTCCTGTGATTGAGTCTTTATGGATTGAACTCTGGGAGAGGCTTCACCTGCTGTGGTGCGTCTTATGCGGATTTCCAAACAGGCTTCTAACACCCAGAGAACTTAACACTGTAACACACAAGAGTTAAATAAATATCCGGTGTACTGAGCCATAGACGGGATGTTTTACACTTCTGCTTGGTTCAGATCTACACAAGTGGCTGGGGGCTCTGGGTGTTAGACTTGAAATTCAACATTTGCGCCTTCTGTTCAACTGTGTATATCCCTGAAAATGAACAGGGATTGTGATTTTATTTTTGTCCCATGTTTTATTTATGATCTTACAGTATGTTGCCTTATAGTTTCTGCTTCTTCTGTCAAAGGGTTTGTGGAAAATCAAAGCCTTTTACTGTTAATGAAATTAAGTGAAGCTTCCTCTGTTAATGGAGACATATTCTTGTGATCTTTTACCATTTAATTTTTGTCATGTGCCATGATTTTTTTCTGGCTCTTTCTGTGGGCGGGGTATAAGCCTATGTGGGTCCTGATTACTGAGGCATTTGATTAATATAACTGCTGCAAATAAAATAATGACTTTATTTCTGGCATTGTTTGTCCAAGAAGTGTTTGTGCATTCTCTCTCACACACTCCGTTACTACTATTTGTGTTTTTTTCCATTCATCTCATGAGTTCACTCCTGACCTTACACTCACAAAAATATAGCTGTTTCAGCTCACTACAAGCATGCTTTCAAACTCATGTAATACAGACATTAAAACACACTGCCTGAGCAGAAATAATCAGCTGGAATTGTAGAATGGTTTACAGTAGTGTAAATATTTTACAGAACAAAAGGTTTTTCAGTTATTGGCATTAAATCAACAGCAAACATTCCTTTTACATTAGTCTGATGGCATAATTAAGGCCTAGACCTGCCAACCTGCAGTCTGTTAATTAGATTTACAAAAACACAGGTACCATATCTAAAATAATGTTCCAAAATGTAAAACTATTTTTCGGTCAAACTGAGGAGGCACTTTTCATAACTCAATGTCATTACATGGTGCACTTTGATATATCACTTGCTGTAACAGTGGTACAGTGACAAAGGTTTAATATGGAGATTAATAATGAAGAGTTCTGATGATGGACTGTGGAGATCCCAAAGCACAGTTTGATTGACCTGCTAAAGAGAAATAACTCAGTATGCCAGGCAAATACAGAGACAGGCCAGCAGGTCTCTGTGGTGAGGGGAGGTGCTGACCTGAATTCTGTTGTTTGAGAGGGCTTGGAGCTTTTGGATAAGCTCCGTGAGGTACGGCCTGGGTCCAGGGTGGGCATCCAGAACCTGCAAGTGTCTCAGATTCTGCAATCGGTGAAGGCGTAAGAAATCTTTCTCTAGTACATTCTCATGGCGAAGTTTAAGGCTTCTGAGCTTTGGAAAGAGTTTTGGGATTTGACCGGTGCGAGCTCCCAAAAACGAGGGCCATGGGTCCAAGTGAAGGTGGAGGAGATTTGGAACCGCCATTGCTACACATCCCATGTCCTCTGATGAATGTCCAACACCCAGGGTCAGACTTGTCACTGTGGCTGGAATGGAGCTTGCATACTGATAAACAGGCGGACCCTTGACAATGATGAGGGTGGTCAGTTGACGGAGGTCACTCAGCCACGTGTCCAAGTGGCAGACTTCATGTGGCCATGTTACATTGATCTCCTCATATGAGTGCTTGTAGAACACAGCAAGAGTCTGCAGGTTAGGGAAGAACCTCATAGTGTTTTGTGACAGTAAAGGATCCATATAGTCAACAAGCTCCAGACTGGTCAAGGCTGCAGCACCAGTAGATCCACCTGCTCCTCCTGAGGACGCTGGGCTTCCATTAGAGGGATTACAGTACCTGTCCATGAGAAAAGGATGTGCACGATCCATAGACCATGAGAGATGCTTCAGCTTAGGCAAGCAGGTAATGATGGAGTGAAACATCTGAACTGGGTCTCCATGGTTTCCCTTCTGATGACAAACCAGAGATGTCAGGTTCGTAAACTGTGAGACAGCGGCAGTGAAGGCATCTTTCGCCGGAGGGGGAAATTGAACATTGCACATGCTGAGGTGAGTCAGCTGCTGGGGTTGAGCCACAATGGAGCCATCTATCAAAACAGGAGAGCACATGGTCCTAATAGCCAGACGCTTTAAATTTGGAAATTCCAGTAAGAAGTGGAGACTTTCTTGAGAGCACTGGTCCATCACGACTGTAGTGAGAGTTGGAAGCGACAGGGCAAGCTGTTTCCAGTGCTTAGCTTTGGTGCTTTGAACCACGACACTAGCGATTTTTCTGCGGCGGAGAGTGGCCCAGAATTCACGATTATAAAGGCCATTTTGAAAACTCAGAACCACTACGCTGTTTTTCCAAAGAGATGCGTGGTCGACAATTTTCTTGAAATACTTGCAGCACGTACGGACACTGTATCTGTCTGCCTCTGACAGATATCCAAACACGTGGACCCATACTTCTGGGGGAAGCTGTAGTGCCAGCTGTGCCATTTCCTTGCGACGCTAACTGTTAAGTCAGCTAGATAGCTAACACACACGTTAATTATCTCGTTTAACATTAGCTGGCGAGTTACCGTTAACCGTCTTCGGAAAAAGTGTCATTCTCGAGTTGAGGCTTGAAGTTTCTTGGTTGTTTTCATCGTAGTTCATCCAGTTGAGTTCATTGGCTCCTCTTCTGGAGTGACAGTGGCACTCTAGAAATGATTGACAGATTAATCCTCCAATAGTTGCAGTGGTAACGCCCTGTACTTCTTCTTCTTCTTCTTCTTGTCTGCCAGATTTCGGCAGTTTAGATGCGTATTACTGCCCTCCAGCGGTCAGTCACTTCATATCATATTGGCTGATACAGACTTGTCGCGTGTAAGAAATGTAATATTTTCCTTTCAGTTAATTGATGATTCTTGCCTCGGCCAATTACAGTATGAAAAATAAGAAACTCATCGGTCTGACAATCCTTTGAAAAGAGTCTTTCTTTCTTTATAATACATTTTGTAGTGTAACATGAACCACTGCCGCAGACACTCACACAGACCAGCTTGCTATTCAACTCACAATGCCCTAGCCCTAATCTTGTCAGTTTGTCAGCGTCTCTCCTGTCCTCCCCATGTAGACATTCATATTTTTAAGAGAATTTTGGATGGAAAAATATAGTCTTTCCCATTTTTTCCTTATTCTTCCTTTCCTGCCATTCCTTTTCAAGTCCCTGCTGAATAACACTGTGGTACTCCGCTCTGCCTAGTGGCACCTTAAATTCCTCAATCTCTTTCTCTAGCATAGACTTAGCTATTCTATCTGCTATTTCGCTTTTTCCCTCCACCCCTACATGTCCTGGGACCCTTCCTCACAACCCAACTTCTCAACTCTATATAGACATACTAGGATCTCATTAATCAGGTCAGGTTGAGCTCCTGAATTACTACTCTTTAAAGCCACCAAGGCAGCTGCTGAATCGAGCATATACAGAACGCTTTACTTTTACTTCCACCCACCATAATGCCCAAATTATTGCTAACAATTCTGAAGCAAAAACCGATGTTTGATTTGTAATCTGCAAGCCGTGATGAATTTCAAGATGTTCTGCATTAAAATCTAATCCTGTTTTTCCACTCTCTGGGTCCACACATTCACATCTGAAACGTCCATTCAGAGTTCAGTTCAACATTTTTTCCCCATATTTACTTTGACCACTGTTGTGAATTTATCACTGTATAAATATATTGAGTAGGTTAAATGATTTTCACAGCCTCCAGGGTTCGACAGTAATGGTTGCCCAGTTCCCTTCGGCAATCAGATTTGGGCCACTGTCAAACATTTTGTGCTGTCTGGTTGCCCCTGTTGGCAACCACTTTTTGTGCATTTAAAAAAAAAAGTTACTGTTGATTAGGGCTACACTGTGTTGTTCACGTGCAGTAATTTGTAACACTTGAACTTCCTGTAGCTAGTCAGTTATTGGTTGCTGGTTTGCCAGTATTGCTAGGGTAATGCCGCCTCATGGCCGACTGTAAGCCACGCTGCATCTGTTGGGCTTATTTGTGTACTCTGCTACAGCAGCTTGTCTAAAATTGGATGATGTGACACTGTGATGATTAGACATTGTGCCATGTCAGATTTTTTTTCAGAGGTTAAAGGTCAATATGCCCAGCTGTGTGAATTTGCAGGTCAAAGTTCACCACACGTAAACTCTGTGCAAACCCGGCGCGGACGTGAAGTGGCAAAATATAATAATACATATCTTATAATTAAGCAATATCACACAAGAGGGAGTGCTGTTATAGTGTATATTATACTGTGATTATCTTTGGCAATCTGCGACCGAATCTCAGCCGTGCTGATATACAATATAACAGCACTCGCTCTTGTGTGATATTGCTTAATTATCTTATTTAACCTAATCCTACTGAGATCAGGGAATCTCATTTGCAAGGGTGACTTGGCCAAGGCCAGAGAAAGACCATTTAAATACATTTAAATACATAGACAAGCTGTTACAGAAACAAGTTGAATACAGCCAAAAGAAATGTATGTTTATGTAATAAGTAATATAATAATATGTTTAAACATTCTTTATATCACCATTTCATTCACAGGACCTTAATCACTCCAAATACAATCCATTAAAATATATTGTCAGTTTCAGCAGCCAAAAGTTGATGCCTGGCAACCATGCCTGGCTGCCAGCCTGACAATCACTAATAAAAGTTAGTAGCCTCGGGCCTAACCTCGCTGCTTCTGGCTTATTCAACATTTTAACTTTTGTTCTAATTAAATGTGTTCTATTTGTAGGGCAGTTGTATTAGAAGCATGGTACATTTATTTCCTTCAGTAGTGGGATTGCACCTGAATTTTGTCAGAACTAGCTGCCAGTTGCTATAACAATCAGAATCCAACTTTATATACCTACATATTATATTTATATAATAGGTTAGACTTTGTGACAAAACTGTTTTGTCACCATTTAAAATATATTTTTGAGCTCTATAGGCTCACTCTGATATGCAAAGAGCTGGCTCTATGGGCATATAGGCAAACAGTAGTTTACCTTGCACACACACACACACACACACACACACACACACTCACTCACTCACAGACATAATCAAGGACACCTAGCCCTCAATATTTTTATCATGAGAAATGAACCATGATCCTACTGTATGAGTTTAGTCATATGCCGTATCAGTGCTAGTCTCACTGATGACAGCTGGATGTTTCTATAGCTGGTCAGGAATCAGAATACAAGGACACCAAGGGCCGAGCCTTTATCAAAAGTTATGTAATGACTCATTTCAACATACTCTCCATTTTACAAGTGACTTTGTATTACCAGATATCTCTGAATCACACATTGCACTTTGATATATCACTTACTATAACCAAGTGGGACAGCGACAAAGGTTTACCATGGAGATTAATAATGTAGAGTTCTGATGATGGACTGTGGAGACAGCCAAAGTACAGTTTGAGAATCAATTTGAGAATCTATGGTTAAGAGAATACATACAATACAACTCTGTGAAACACCATGTTATTTAGAAGTCTACAGATCACAGCCTGATGTAAATAACAGTATATAACTCAATGGAGGTTTTAAATCAAATTATCATTTTGAAAATCAAAATCCCAGACATCAGGTTGATCCTGATGGGTTCTTCTTTAGTCAAACAGCAGTCTGTCTTCAGTTTGATTGACCTGCTAAAGAACAGTAACTCAGTACGCCGGGCAAATACAGAGACGGGCCAGCAGGGGTCTGTGGTGAGGGGAGGTGGTGACCTGAATTCTGTTGTTAGAGAGGGCTTGGAGCTTTTGGATAAGCTTAGGGAGGTACGGCCTGTAGCCATGGGCATCCAGAATCTCCAAGTGTTTCAGATTCTGCAGCAGGTGAAGGCTTAAAAATTCTTCATCTACTGCATTCTCATGGCGAAGTTTGAGGCTTTCGAGCTTTGGAAATCCTCTTGGGATGAAATCAATGTAAAAATTCAAAAATGAGGGCCATGGGTCCAAGTGAAGGTGGAGGAGATTTGGAACTGCCATTGCTACACATCCCATGTCCTCTGATGAATGTCCAACACCCAGGGTCAGACTTGTCACTGTGGCTGGAATGGAGCTTGCATACTGATAAACAGGCGGACCCTTGACAATGATGAGGGTGGTCAGTTGACGGAGGTCACTCAGCCACGTGTCCAAGTGGCAGACTTCATGTGGCCATGTTACATTGATCTCCTCATATGAGTGCTTGTAGAACACAGCAAGAGTCTGCAGGTTAAGGAAGAACCTCATAGTGTTTTGTGACAGTAAAGGATTCATATAGTCAACAAGCTCCAGACTGGTCAAGGCTGCAGCACCAGTAGATCCACCTGCTCCTCCTGAGGACGCTGGGCTTCCATTAGAGGGATTACAGTACCTGTCCATGAGAAAAGGATGTGCACGACCCACAGACCATGAGAGATGCTTCAGCTTAGGCAAGCAGGTAATGATGGATTGAAACATCTGAGCCAGGTTGCCATGGTCTCCGTTCTACTGATAGACCAGAGATGTCAGGTTCGTAAACTGTGAGACAGCCGCAATGAAGGAATCTTTCGCTGGAGGGGGAAATTCAACATCGTTCATGCTGAGGCGAGTCAGCTGTTGGGGTTGAGACACAATACAACCATCTATCCAAATAGGATTCCACCTGGTCCTAATTTCCACGCGCTTCAATTTTGGAAGCTTGTGTAAGAAGTGGAGGGATTTTTGAGACGCATGGTCCATTATGGCTGTAGTGAGATTTGGAAGCCATTGGACAACCTGTTTCCAGTACTTCACTTTGTAGGTTTGCACCAAAACACTACTGATTTTTCTGCGGCTTAGAGTGGCCCAGAATTCACGTGTGTATGGGTCAAATTGGTCAAAATGACCACCCAGAACCATTACGCTGTCCTTCCAAAGAGATGAGTGGTCAGCAAGTTCCTTGAAATACTTGCAGCATTTACGGACGCTGTACCTGTCTGCCTCTGAGAGATATCCAAACACGTGGACCCATACTTCTGAGGGAAGCTGTAGTGGCAGCTGTGCCATTGCCTTGCGATGCTAACTGATGCCAGCTAGCTATGGCTAGTTAACGCACATGTTAATCATATCGTTTAATGTTGGCTTGTGGGTTCGGAAATCAGAAGTGTCATTCTCGAGTTAAGGTTTGAAGTTGCTGGTTTACATTTGGTATATCATCGTGGACTTCAGTTCTTTGGATCTTCTTTTAATTGTTATCGCAGAAGCATTCTTCTTCTTCTTCTTTTTGTTAGTCTTCTTCTTCTTCTTGTCTTTTAACGGCGGTTGGCAACCAGCGCATAGGTGTATTACCGCCACCTTCTGCTTCGGAGTATGAACCAGAGACTAGATTCTACCTTTTAATCCTGTTTGACTAATAAAATCAAAGAAAATTCTGCTACATGTGCCACTAGATAAATTCATTATTGTCTTCATTGTAAAATCCTGAATTCCCGCCTTTCTGAATAATTCTTTCATTTGTTCTCTTTCCTGCTCCTGAGAATATCTCCACACTGCATAATCGGTATACTTGGAGAACACTTGCATAATTACATGTTCAACACTCTTTTTATAACAGTCTATGGTTCCATTGGAGCCATAGAGAGCCTAAGTCCCTCCCCTTCCGCTGTCCCCCATGGGACCTTATTTCGGAAAAAATATGTACGGTAGTCAACGGCGAGAGACAAATAATTGTTTGATCCCGTTTGAATTGTGCCATGACTTACACATATGATGTTTTGTCAATTTAAAAGATAATTTTGCAAGTCAAGAAAGTCGCAGTTTGTTGTAAAACAGTACAGTAACGTTTAGTTTTGTGTGAAACCGCTCAGTGAACTACATCTCTCGTCTCGCACAATATACGTCACCGACACCAACATGGAACGAAACATAGGAAACACACACAGGCATCGCGTTAACGTTAGCCCCCACTGTACTAAAACTATCCTAAACCAGTTTAAATCCGTTCTTACTGTCTACCTTCCAGGTTGTGTATAATACTCCTGCTATCTGAGAGTGACTTAGCTTCAGCGGCTCTGGGTAGCTTGTGGAGAGAGGAAGTTACGTCACTTGCGCGACTTTTGGGTGTGTAGTCTTTCTAATTACGTATTTTTACAGTCTTATAGTTCAACAGTTTTACCAGAAACTGCGACTTTCTTGACTTGCAAAATTATCATTTAAATTGACAAAACATCATATGTGTAATTCATGGCACAATTCAAACGGGATCAAACAATTATTTGTCTCTCGCCGTTGACTACCGTACATATTTTTTCCGAAATAAGGTCCCATGGTGGTCCACCGGAAGGGGAGGGACTTAGGCTCTCTATTGGAGCCATTGGTTCAACAGTTATAGAAGTGATTGGCAGAACAACCTTCCAATAGTTATGGCGTTAACGCCCTCTACTCCATTGTGATTGGTCATTATGTAGTATATAGACGGCTCCCTTCCTTTTTCGTCCTCTTTCTTTCACGCGACCCTACTGCGCGGTAAGGAACATGTTACGCTGCTTAAGTAAATGTGGAAGGCAATGTGTTTATGGCAATATTGCGATGTCAGATTTTATTTATCTTAATTGTATGACCATGTTGTCAAAGAATGCGTATTTTTATGCCACGTAGATGTCTGATTGTTCTGTAACTGCACTGCGGCCTGTTGAAATTCATGCTAGCTAGCTAACATTAGCGTTAGACGTCTACCGCATGTGGGACTGTACCGTGCAGTGCGTGGCCTACTGTTGTGAGCTAAGCTAGTTGTCCTCTATGGTTGCCCTATTCATTTCTTAGGATGGCGTGTTTGCTAGTAGTGTTGCCGGGTGAAGTAGTGAGCTGTATGCTTGCTATATTAATCAATGCCGTATTCATAAAGAACATTGATTAATAACGTTTTATTTATTTGGCGTAGATACTACCTTGTCTTTAAACCAGCTGTGAAGCGATCCTTGGAAGCACTGCAAAGATGCCCAGGGAAGACAGGGCCACGTGGAAGTCCAACTATTTTATGAAAATCATCGTAAGTATAATTGGCACGCTAACTTTACATTTCGACGTCATCCGTTTACACTCTAATTTCGTTAATAAACCAAATGAGTAGTTGTTGCAGCGTCTAGACCACTCTGTCTTAACGTTTTGCCCCCTTCTCTTTGCAGCAACTTCTGGATGACTATCCAAAATGCTTCATTGTGGGTGCAGACAATGTGGGCTCCAAGCAGATGCAGACCATCCGTCTGTCTCTGCGTGGCAAGGCTGTGGTGCTGATGGGCAAAAACACCATGATGCGCAAAGCTATCCGTGGCCACTTGGAGAACAACCCCGCCCTGGAGAAGTGAGTTTCTGCCTTTCTCGTCTGCTCTTGTATGATTCTAATGTAGCAGGATAAGTTACATTGCAGCTTGTGTGGTGCTGCAGTGTCGTTCCCCCTGCTAACAGAAACATGTTTCCTACTATCCCTGTTTGTCTAATTCCCTGACAGACAGGGACGCTTGGTCTCAGACACCTATCAAGCCCTGCAAAGATTTAAAATGCCTATACTAGAATGCTCTAATCAGGCTAGCAAGTTCCCACTGCTGTCAGGAAATGTCTCAGTACAACTCATTGTATGAGAATTGCTTAACATGACCTGGAGATTACTTCATAGATGGAACAAAACCAAATAATGTTATGCCTGTTCTCACCACAGGTCAAAGCCTACCTGGCTGGCCCATGTGCATTTCAGTTACTTGACCACCATTCCTCCTGTAGAATTGATTGTTTGATTGTCTGCTTGTCTCTTAACAGTTCATGATTTTTCAGGCTCCTGCCCCACATTAAAGGAAATGTGGGCTTTGTCTTCACCAAGGAGGATCTGGCTGAGATCAGGGACATGCTGCTGGCCAACAAGGTGAGGCCTCTATAGGACTAACTTGGCATCAGAGTAAAATAACTGCCTAGCACAAATTACTTTACTTGGAATGTCCACTTAACATACCTTTAGAGTTATAGCCTATTTACTACTATCTTCATCTAGTTTATTTACCAGATCATTTTGCAATAAACGCCATAGGCTTTTTGTGCTTCTTTTTAAAAAAGAAATGCATACAGCTTGAAATTATTTGTTTCATCTAACAAAGACTCATAAGACATGTTAAAGTTTGTAAGGTGACATGTTTTGAGGGATTATTTCCTGGTGAGACTTCCATTTCTTCCTGTGGGTGTTGGGTGGTTGACAGTAAGTGTGTAATGTGTGCACTGATATGTAAACTAAACTTTTGACACAATACAAAATGATAAAACAAACTTTGAAAGAGCAAGCTAAAGCTTCATGGTTACTCTTATCTGTCTCTGGATGTTTTTTGTACTATAAAAAAAATAAATGGTAGCAAATGGCTTCTTTCGAGGCAGGAGTAAAGTCCTGATATCTCAAACTACACTGAGTGCAGACTCATCAGTAATCTACTTGGGCTACTTGGACGATAGGAACAAATTTACAGTAACACTGGTATTCTTTAATCCAGGTCTTGTCTACTTGGTATTAAGTAACTCGGGTGAATATAGAAGACTGAACTCTTTAAAATGAAGATAGTTCCTTGATCAGACAAGATTGCCACAATGCAGGATAAGTTACAGTGCAGCTTGTGTGGTGCTGCGTTGTCGTTCCCCCTGCGAACAATAACCTGTTTCCTACTATCCCTGTTTGTCTCATCCCCTGACAGCCAGGGACGCTTGGTCTCAGACATGATTTCACCAGATCTATAAGGACATTGCATCCTTGTTAAAGCTGATGCTGTTAAATTGTACCCCAGACAAACATGGTCTAGGCTGGCCTATTTAGTCAAACCAACTAGTAATGTACTAACCTGCCATTCTGTCTTCAATACCCTAGGTGCCTGCAGCTGCCCGTGCTGGAGCCATTGCTCCCTGTGAAGTGACGGTGCCAGCCCAGAACACTGGTCTGGGTCCTGAGAAGACCTCCTTCTTCCAGGCTCTGGGCATCACCACCAAGATCTCCAGAGGAACCATTGAAATCCTGGTGAGTACTTCAATTCAGTCTTTAAATGTAGCTTTGAGTTAATAACTTAATGTTGAATCCTAATAAATTCTTATGCCATAGTGTTACATGCATCAGTACCTGATTGTCTAACAGTTGTTCTGTCTCTCCCTTAGAGTGATGTCGGTCTGATCAAGACTGGCGACAAGGTGGGTGCCAGCGAGGCCACGCTGCTCAACATGCTGAACATCTCGCCCTTCTCCTACGGTCTCATCATCCAGCAGGTGTACGACAATGGCAGTGTTTACAGTCCTGAGGTGCTCGACATCACAGAGGCTGCTCTGCACGCCAGGTTCCTGGAGGTGAGATACGATGCTTGTCTGTGGAAATTGCAGCCCCCTTTATGCAGTAGTAATGCTAGCTGTATGGTGTTTTACAGTTGGACTATATTTACTTATTGTCAATGTGTACAGTTGTACAGTACTTTGACAACTCTGTAAGAGTAACAGACTAAAAGTAAAATGGGAGTTAGATAATGCATTGAACAAATCTTGAACACAACACTGAAGTAATGTAACATGCATCACTTGTCTGAATTGCTTATGCAACATCAGTAACTGGTAAGTTGTCTGTGGTCCTTTATTTCCATTTTTACATATTGGCCTTGTTGCAGGACTAATTAACCATGCGAAACCCCTTACCTTTTATTGACATGAGGTCTCAGACAATTCACCACATTGTCACACTGGCTTCTTAAAACTTGAGACTTTTAGATCACATCTCAGAAACCAGCAGCAGGGCTTGTCAGGTTTGTAGGGCTCATTGCAGTATGTTTGACATATTTGTGATTTTTCAGGGTGTGAGGAACATTGCTAGTGTCTGTCTGGAGATTGGATACCCCACTCTGGCCTCTATCCCCCACTCCATCATCAATGGCTACAAGAGAGTCCTGGCTGTTGCTGTGGAGACAGATTACTCTTTCCCTCTGGCAGAAAAGGTAGGACACCCCATACACCTTTCACTATTAAATGGTCCCATTGACAATCCTGCAGGATAAGTTACTGTGTGGCCGTGCAGTGCTGCATTGTCGTTCCCCCTGCAAACAATAACCTGTTGCCTGTTATCCCTGTCTGTGAATCCCCGACAGGCAGGGACACTGGTCGCAGACATGTCAAGCCTTTCAAAGATTCAGAATGCCGAATACCTATGCTAGAATGCTCTAATCAGTCCCTCCAGGAACTTGCGATTTTGCAATCGCAATAATTAACACAAATTCAAGAAATCACCGCAATATTTGCAAGAGCTTGCAGTTTTGCAAAATTGCCGCAACTTCTCCGCATGAAATGGCCAAATCAACAGACCACTTGTAATTTGGACCAATTGTCGCGTTCGGTGTCGTGGTAACTTACGTCATCGCAGCGCACATTCAGGTGGAAGATGAACAAAGCTCACCTGCCAACAAAAATTACTGCCGTAGACGGTGTAAAACAAAAGCAGCAAGAATCGAGGTGAGTGCAAAATTCAAGCTCTTGGAAGAGTTAATAGCTTAAACGGAGAGAATAGGGGGAGGCTGTGAGGGGGGGGGGAATGTTTTTCCCAATTCCCGCTATTTTACCGCAAAAGGAGCACATAAAACCTCGCAATTTGAGAAAAGCCCCAGCAAAATCAAGCATTTTTGGCCGCAATCACAAAAACTCCAAAATCAAAATCCTGGTGGGACTGTCTAATCAGGCTAGCAAGTTGCCACTGCTGTCCGGAAATGTCTCAGCAAAACTGTAGGAGATGCTTCCCATGACCAGGAGATTACTTTATCGATGGAATAAAACAATCTAATGTTATGCCTGTTCTCCCCACAGGTCAAAGCCTTCCTGGCTGACCCATCTGCATTTGCAGCTGTGGCGGCGCCTGCAGCAGCAGCTGAGACTGCTGCAGCTCCAGCCGCTGCTAAGGAGGAGGTTAAGGAGGAGTCTGAGGAATCGGATGACGACATGGGCTTCGGTCTGTTCGACTAAGTTCACTACAGCGAGCAGAACTGCTTTGAGTCAAACAACACCAAGATTCAATAAAACTAGTGTTCGACTAGCTCCTGTCTCAGTGTGGATTTTTTTCCCTTTTTGATCCCTGCAGTGCAACTTGAATTATGGGGAACACCACTTCTCAAATGCCATCTGTTTGGGACTGAAATTTGCCAGGACAAATGCTAACTGCAATTACACAGTAAGCTCCTATGGGCCTAAATCAAGGAGGTTCTATATTAATGCTATGGTTTTGTGCCAGTTTCAGCATAGATGTATAACTTTGTTTATGCATTGTCAACTGGTTTGATTTGTGTCTTTGCTTGGTGTGCGCCTAACCTGCCAGCTTCCTCAATCATAGTTGGTTCGCTGAGATTTCAGTAGAACTTCAAGCGTCACCCGGAAGTGACGTTATCGCAAGATGAGGTAAGCTGGACAGAAACATAAGACGTCCGCTTTGGCCGTGTAGCCTTCAAAATAAAAGTGAAAGCACAAACATGTAATGGACGCAAACAAATATAGTTGTGTTTATTCAAACTCCGTGAGCGGGAATTCGGATTTTTAGGCATGTTAGTGAAAGTGCCATAACACGGCAAAGAACATTTTGACACACCACAGAGAGCACCTTTCATTGCTGCTAAACATTCTGGCAGACCTGTACTTAAACTCACTCTAACAGGCCCAAGTAGTCGAAGTAATCATAGCAGGCCCTCCAAATCAATCACACTGCAAAAACTGACACATTTTTTTGCATATGAATGTGCGGCAAAATTGGACACTGCATGTCAGCATGAATTGCGGTTGCACAAAATCTATGTCAATATAGTCCTGCGCACATGCACGTTAACAACACTAACATTTAGGCTCACGTGTGTGGAGCTACTAAAAACACGCTACACGTTTGTAACGCTGCCGTCTCAGTCAAGTGTTTTTAGTCAATATTTGAGTGCTGTGGATTTGTAGAAATGGCTTTTAACGCTTTTATTATGAAAAAATCGGTCCGGAAGTCTTAGTCTTTTTTTCCTGGCTGGAGGAACATAACCTGAAGCACAGCAGCGACAGGGGAAACGTCCACTATGGCCGAGGTAAGGTGTTTGGGGTTTTTATTTTGTTTTTAGAGATAACTATATAATGGGACACCATAATAACATTAAATGTTTAAGCTGGTTGACTGTTATTGAAGGCTAACACTGTCATACTTTTTTGGCAGCGTTGATGGCTCGGCAAACGTAAGCTAACGTGTTAGCCCATAACATTAGCTGATCGTAGCGTTGGTGTCATTTTATATTTAACGTTTAAGTAACGTCAACATTAAACAGCTGGTAATCTGCCATCGGTTTGGACTGGCACCAATGAAGAAACGAGGTGGTGTAGTAGCTGCTAGCTATATGCTAATGTAGAGACAAGCTAATAATAACGCTGATGTAGCAGATAGGCTACACGCCCTTTAACTTTGGTCAGAGTTTGTTACAGTGTAGGTGCTACTACAACCCTGCAGAGAGATACTGGACATGTAACGGACAGTCAGTCACATATTGCTTCCTCTTTCAGACCCATAGCTTACAGGATCTCCAGCAGCCAGCTGTCTCCTCCAAGGTGTTTGTCCAGAGAGACTACAGCTCAGGAACCATCTGCAAGTTCCAGACCAAGTTCCCCTCTGAACTCGAGTCCAGGGTATGTTCCCGTGGATGTTGTGACTGCTGACTGAACATTGAAGCTTGCCTGTATGTTTGAGCTTTGTTGTCTTGTGTGGTTTCAGCTTGACAAGCAGCAGTTTGAGGAGACCATCCAGACTCTGAACAACCTGTATGCAGAGGCAGAGAAACTTGGGGGGAAGTCTTACCTAGAGGGCTGCCTGGCTTGTCTCACTGCCTACACCATCTTCCTCTGTATGGAGACGCACTATGAAAAGGTAACTGTGCTGTAACATTATGTTGTTTTGCATAGGTGCTTATTTTTTGACTCTGTTGGGGTGGACAAATCTGTATGTTGTGTACTCTTATTGTTTGAGTTCTGCTCTCTCTCTGTGTGTAGGTGTTAAAGAAGATAGCCAGGTACATTAAGGACCAGAATGAGAAGACATACGCTCCCCGGGGATTGCTGCTGACTGACCCCATAGAGAGAGGTCTCAGGGTCGTATCCTTCACCTGGCTAATGTTGAAAAATTGTGTTACCAGCAGGGCTAACCAACAGTGATGGAGTCAAGGTCATATGTCATATACAACCCTTGCTGTCTGAAGAGCCTGCCTTTTTTGCCCACCTAGCAGCTCACTACCATGTCCACATAGGCCACTATGGCGTTGGCCACAGTTAGCCTTTCATTTAGATTCAGCTACACCCCTGGTTGCACTAGTTGTGTCAGATGTGTGTAGAGTCAAATATAGCTCAAATATATTAGTGGCTACTAAATCATGAATTGGGCATTACTAAAATATGAGTATTGCACCACAATAATTACTTGGAACAAAACTCTAGGTAACAAGCCCCTATGCTGTGGCAGAATTGTTTGCTTATGATTTTTTAGTTTTTTTGAATTTTAATAATTCCATGCCGTTTTAGAACTCAATCACATAGAGGGTTCATGTACCAATCTGAAACTTTTAATTGTGATGTACCCAAAAACAAAGCTAATTGCCAGTCAACCAACTAATGTGCATGGTAACCATTACAGTAGAACTCGATCTTTGATTGTGAATTTTTTTTAGTGAATTGTTTTAGTGATCTTAGTAATGTCATATCATCTAAACCAGCCAAATTTAGTCATGGTACTCGTTAACTACTTGTAGTGCAGCTAAATAAAGTGAACCACCAGTTCCAAAAACTAACTAGTATGTACTCAGCCTTAGGGAAGGATTTTACTTCATAACTTAGGTAACAAATTTAAACATAGCTGGTGCAACTGTGGACACTAGGAAAAGCAGGTTAATTGTGTTATTATACAAAATGATGCATATACTGCCTTGTCTATTTTTACTTGCCTGTTTTCCTTAGCTTGCTCCCTTCTAGGTAGAGATTACCGTCTTCGAAGACAGAAGCATTGGCTCGGGAAGATAAAGAACCAACCAATCAGATTGTTCTTATTTCTCTCCTTATTTCTCCGTTCAGGCTGATGACACTGACCAGACTCGCCATTTGTCTGGCAGCACATATTCAAACTTCCCCTTCACCTGGATGGATGTATATAGTTTTGATCTGATCCTTTTCGCTGTTATTTATAAGTACTCAACTGTCTACCTATCCTTATATGTTTGTAAATGTGTTTTCATGTCTTTTTATACATGAGGCAATGTGTAAATCTTATCCTAGTTGAGCAGGACCACTCATTATGAATCGTGCCATGGTGTTATATGCCACTTTGTGAACGTGGCAATCTTGAGTGATTTGTAGACTTGTCTATTGTTTTGGAAATGCTATGAAGTCAAATAATGTGTAGTCGCCAAGAGGAAATATCATAGAAAATTGGTTGTGAGAGAGTTGTTGGCACAGTCTGTAAGCTTTTATGGCTGGTGCTCCACAGTATTAACATGCTGGTTGTAGCCTCACTGAGGCAAGTGTTTTCTTATCTGTGCATGAATGTGTGACGTATTTGGGAGAAAAATCATGTGCTTTGCTTGTGAAACAACCACAATGAAAGTTCTGGACTAGGATTTCAAAGATGGAGCATGTTTACTGTAAATAAGTCTGTCACAAAATAATAATAATAATAATAATGTGACCTAATACAACTAAACAACAAATCTCTGCTCTGCTGTCATAGTACAACTGCACAAAATCTCCCAAATATCTTTGGCCAGTCATAAGATTCACTGTCGGTATTTCGAATGTCATCCCCCTTTTTAATTATCACAAAACACCACAGAAACCTTAAACACATTGAACTCCACAGAAGACTGCTATAGTGGGTGTTTGATACAACTGGTCTACTTTTCTTACAAATATTGTTCTGTCTTATCTAAATAAATTGTCTTTTCCTGGAAATCTGCAGAGCCCCTCATGTTTGATGTTGTTTCAAATTACCAGAGTAAATTGATGCATCAAAGTATTGACAGATTAGAATGAGCAATTACACATTTTGTGGAAAGAAAGACAAATGATTGGACTATTATTGATTGTCCATGTGACACCAATTAGAGGCTTATTATCATCATACTATAAAGCAAGGAATCTCTGTATGTGTGTCCTTCGCATATCTCGAGAACCATTCGTCCAATCTACTTCACACTGGGCGGGTGTATTGCTGGGGACCCAAGGACGTGCAGTGTCGGATTGGACACGCGACACGTTCAACATTAATAAACTTGGTAACACTTTACAATAAGGGTACACTAAATTAAGGGTTAGTCAATGCTTAATAAGGGATAGTTAATGCTTAATTAACAGTTAACTAATGTGTAATTTAATAATGGTGTTCATGTTAACTAAGGTATTAATTTATACATTATTTAATAGTTTATAAAGATGACTATTAAATAATGTATCAATGAATACCTTAGTTAACATGAACACCGTTAGTAAATGATTACCAGACACATTAGTTAACTGTTAAGTAAGGGTTAGTTCATGCTCATTAAGCATGAACTAACCATTAATTAATGTACCCTTATTGTAAAGTGTTACCATAAACTTTGAATAAACAAGCGAACAGCGCTCTGTGCAGCAGCGGGGCTCAAAGCGAACGGGCACTGCACTAGTTTGATGTGATGTTTGATGTGGACCCAGACAGCACACTCTCAGGGGTGGAGCTTTGTAGTTCTGTTCGTAGTTCGGAAGCGCATGACTCCGCGCGGCAGGGTCTGTGGTCAGAATATTTGTTCCCCCCCCCTTCCTCTCGATGTTTATTATTAGCATGCTTTGCTATGATATCTGACTTGAGAGAAGACTTTGCCATATCTACTGTAGAGCTGAAGACCCCATTCTGAATATTTACAGTTAGACCAAGAACAGACCCAACGGACTGTCCTGGAGTCGTAACTCTTGCTCCTCAGTATCTCTGTAGGCTATCTTAGAGCTAACTAGTTAACGCTAGCATTTAAAAACCTCTTGTTACAACTGTTCAGTATATTGTGAATTAGTCAAATTGTACCTGCGCTCTCAGCCTCTCGCTTGCCAACATCCACTAGTCAAAGTTACACTTTTAACCTTAAAGGTAAGCCCTGGCAAATTAACAAAAGCATTAGCTAGGTATTCCACTTACGATAGCTAGCTAGCTCATGTGGCAGCTAGCTGTCTGTAAGCCTCTACAATATTACAATTTGTCATGTAACATTAACGCTGACCGTAATGTTACCGCTTTAGCAGCAGTCACTGACCCTGGTTAACATTGGTTTTTAGCCGAACTCACGCTGCTGACAGCTAGCTAACGTTAACCATAGCCAGCTAGCTTGGTTTTGGATTTTAAATGCGTGGCTGGGACAGTGAATATGACAACGTTTAAGATGTGTATGTAGTTACCGTTAGTCAGTGTTACTCAGCCTAACGTTACCAAGCATCACTACTGGTCATACAGTGAATATACATTTGGCTAAACATGATGTAATTGATTTTGCAGCTAGGTCAGTTACACTTCACTGTACCGTCAACAGGACCAATCCTTCTCTGTCCACCCTGGCGTTTCCTTGCTTTGACGGCTTGTATCTCCCAAAGCAAGAAAATGAATTTGTACATATGGTCCTGGATGAACTGGATACATACCAGCAGAAGCGCAACTGCAAAAGGTAAGACCTGTCGCAGCAGCACAGGCAAACTGCTCAAGGATTGAATTGGCCTGAATTTGTTCCATTTGTTGAGTAGTTGTTTTGAATTAGTGGTAACTGATTAATTATTTTCAGTTACAGATATTGCAAGTACTGCTCATAATTGCAATAAAGCCACAACTCCAGGTTATGTTACTAGAATTGACAATGCTGTTTGTTGTGTTTCCCAGTAAGCATTAAGCAGATGTTGCCTCATTGCTCTTCATTTCTTTATCATGTCCTCTGTGTCCCTGTCCAGTTTGCTGCTGTTCCCCCCACTACCCAGCCGACTTCGGTACCTGATCCACAGGACCATAGAGGACCTGCCGGAGCTCACCACCTTCTCAGTAGGGGAGAGCTGGTGCCGCAGGGTGGTGGTCTGCTATTCAGAGCTCAAGTACTGAACCTTAACACTGCACTGAAACATATTACATTTCAGTTCATGCCTTATGAAGACAGGAAGATCATATGCTGGATGTTGGCCACACAATACTTAAATCTAGCCTCGAATTGGTCATCCTGAGGGATGTTAAAAAACGTTGGAAGTCCGAGTTGTTCTGAACAGATTTTGGGACAGTTGTGACACACGGTTGGTACAGATAATCTTCGGATAATGTTAGAGAGTTAAAGATTCAATCTTACACCTCTCTCTCTTGCTATAGACTTATTGGAGCTCCATATTATTTCAAATAGGCTTGCTTTTTATGACTGAAATCAGGTGAAATCTAGACTGGCTTTTGCAGTGTGAGATAACTAGCAAATCAAATTTTAGAATTTTAGAGACTGGCAATAACCAATAAAAGTTCAACTGGAAAAAAAATACAAGTAATGAATGGCAACTAGGAACGGCAAATTCAAAGTAGGTTCTTAATACAGATTTGGGCACCCAGAAACACAACTGCATACTATGTGTCAAAATGGACAAAAAAGCTTAACTCTAGTTTACGACACAGGTCTTATCAAAACAGGTCTTTGTTTTATAGATAGTTTACTATGAAAGTCCCTGGTTTCTTCTTGTTTTAGTTTTAGTTTGCCTTTCCATTTTTGTAGAATCAGTTGGCAAGTGGGCATTCCTATGGAGAGATATTTGTTTTTTACAGGGAATGTAAGATATTTCTTTCTGTCTTCTGTTGTCTGTTGTTTCTAGGGGTGAGGTAGAGGAAGACAGTGACTTGGAGAGCAACAGCAGCTTCTGTGATGAGTCCCCAAGGCCAAGAGGTAGAGAAGAGATGGAGAGAGCAGCCAAGCCTAAATCATCTTCCTCACTGCGAAACCGCAGGCCTAAGAGGCCTGACAAGCCCCTCTACATGCCCCGAGCTGCTCGGGAGAGATTGTCCTTCCAAAACTCACCAGAACCCCCAAAAGGCCTGGAGTTGCCAAGTCCAGGCTCTTGTAGCTGCAGCTGCATCAGCACTTCATCCGACTCCTGTTCCTCTTCTGACAACATAGAGAACACAAGGTCCTCGTCCACCTCCAACCAGGAATCACTCCCCAGTATGCCCCACAGTGTAGCTGACAGTATCTGTGACCGGGGTCCCGACAGCTCACCGCTTTGTCCCCAGGATGAGAAACAGGATGTTGTGCTGAAGCTGCATGAGGCTGAGCCCCTGGCCTGGGACCAGACTGTGTCCTACTTCACAGCCATGACCCTGGAGGAGGACAAGGAGGACTTGGCTAGCATGCCATACAGCCACCAGACAGCAGACATGAGCACAGACATTGCTGACTTAAATGAGGAGGTAGGCCTATGCTTAGAATTTTTTTTTTTTTTTTTTTCAGGGAATGGGATTGTCTTTTTTTTTTTTTTATCATTATTAGTCTGCTTGCTGAAGGCAAAGCAACTATTGTTGTTACTCATACTTATTGTTGTTATTAATATTGTCCTTTTACTGGGGTATTTTAGGGTATTGGTCAGTATTAGTCTTTCTGTGAGTGACATAGAGACTACATCGACCTCTTGCAACTATAAATCCTAACCACTTATATTGTGTTTCTGTCATATGAGATCATGGCACACCTGAAAGAGGCGGTGGCTGTTTCCATTGAGCATGCCCACAATGACTACTCCTGTTATGAGAACGTGTGGATGAACTCAGATGACTTTGGCCATGTGATCGAGATCTATGACTTCCCGGCCATGTTCAAAACAGATGACCTGCTGGACGCCTTCACAGAGTACAGGTGTGAGCAGGCTGTTCAGGCCCACACTGCTCCTCAACACTCTCACTTTGTCTCCTTAGATCCTTTGAATAGGATTCCCAATTGCTCACAATTTAAGGCTGGATTTATGCAGGAATAAGAAGAAATTTTTTTTTTTTTCTTATATTGTGTGGCTGAGATATTTTCCGTGTTTACTCTGCAACAAAAATATCAAATGTGAGACTTGCAGGCTAAACATCTGTATCTCACTAGTATACATTCAACCCAAAATCAGATGACTGCAAACAATTGAATTTGCCATCTGAGATTTATAGAGGTTATATGGTGATGCATTAAAAAGCGCTCTCCCTGTCTGTCTCAGTGATGGTGGGATGAGGATCAAGTGGGTGGACAACACGCACGCCCTGGGAGTTTTCTCCAGTGAGTCTGCAGGTAGGAGCGCTCACTACACAGTGAATGTGATAATGGCTTTGAGGTAAAAAGAAGAACATCAGTGACTGAAAATGTGCTAATGTATATCTTTGGTGTTTTTGTATGCAGCGCTCCATGCCCTCTCCATCCGCCACCCTCTCCTGAAGGCACGTACACTCTATGAAGGGAGCAAAAAAGCCAAAGCCAAAGCCATCAGATCAGGAGGTAGGAGATTGACTAAGCTTATCTAAACCCAACAGCTACAAGTAAAATAATATGCTTGGTGTGGCCGAAGCGATACCATCATCGCAATCACTGTGATTGAGAAAAAACAACACTTTTTTGTCAATATCTTGCAGCCCTACTGGGACACCTAATGCTTATTCTATGAATCTATGATTCTATGAATTCGTTTTTTTTAACACTGGATGGTGTGGAACCGATTGTTTGTTGTTGCTATGCTGTCTGCCAGAGTTTATCCAGCCAGTGAAGGAGCGTCCCAGGACAGACTGCGCTGTTGCCAGGCGAATGGTGGCCAGAGCCCTGGGGCTACAGAGAGGACGAACCCAACGATACTGAAGAGCTAACACTGTTGGCTAACACAGGTTAAGAGCATTATAGCTACCAACAAGGAATCTCTCAATCAAACAGCAAGCAGTTTGACTGAGCAGTTGCTGGAAATTTTCTGTGACTTGAAAGTCAGTCTGTGATGGCCACAGTGGCCATTATTTTCTTGTTAGTTGGCACAGAAAAATTGGCCACAGCTTAAGTTTTGGGTTGTTATGCCTTTCACCAGCTAATCACATACTAGCACTGGTAATGTCACACGTATCTCTGTAGCACTGTTGATGCTAAAGCTAGCAATCACCTACATCAGTTATTACCAGTTATTACATCAGGATATTATGAACACCGAATTGGGCTGCAATATGTAGAACCTTTTAGAATATTTTCACACATTTTACTGAAATGTATTTCTATATCTATCCAATTTCATCTTCAGGTTTTTCTAAAATATTCCTGTTTAAGAAAACATTCTGAAGTGTAAGCTTCTTCATCATATAAACTGAGATCTGCTTCCTCCATTCTTTTATTACAGAAAACGTAATGCTTTTCCACATTAATCTGATGCATACAAAATAGAAACAGTCACCAAGCTAGTGACGAGTACCCTTGTAAAATGAAGGGCCTCTGAAGACGCTACATCACAAAAAATTTACAAAACAATGCAGAAGCATTTTCACATACAATTGTGGCTTTTACAGTACATCCAAGAGATGGTATAGAAGTCCCTGACTGTAATAATTTAACAAAATGCAGACTTTGAAAAAGAAACTGAGCGGAATGTGCAGATAATGAAAATGAAAGTGTATTTTTACTGTAGAAACAAAATAAAAAAATCTGAATACCGGGACTCAGGTATGTGGTACAAAATTCTGAGTGATGTTGCAATAGATTGGCATCATGTCACTCTACAGTATATAGTAATAGTCATAGTTGTGTTTTTGCTTACATTTTCTGGTTAACGCCATGAACTATCCAGTTCCATAGTTGTGTGATTTATATGTTCAATTCAATTCAGGACTGTTTTTGGTAAAGACATACACTGCAAGATTCAAACTGGATTTAGCACCAGATTTAGCACCACACTAGATTAATCCATCTCAAGCAAATTCTGAACATCAGGCAAAAAGTGTGATCTCATACTATAGCTATACACTATAGCTACACTATAACATTTCCCTTGGATGGCAACTGTTGCATAGTTATTTCAAGAAGTTATTTGATTGCAATCCACCTTTACAACTCTCCTAATAAGCACCAGGTCAAAACCTGCATTTCAATGGCAACAGAGCACCATACTCAAGGACCGAATGTGTTGACACAAGAGATAAGAGCACTTTTTGTAGTCAAATATAGTTAATAGGAACAGTAAGCAAGCAGTTCATTTGTTCGTTCATTCATTCATTGTTCATTGTACCAGTCGAGCTGAGACAACAATCCAGCACTGCTAGGAGGAAGCAAAACAGAGTACAGCCCCCTCTAGTGGTTGTCAATTGTTTATATATACGCTCCTTTAACGTCCGTCCATCTGTGTTGTCTGTCTTGGGTCTACCTGTGTGAAAGCTGGTTGGTCAGCAGCCCGGGGAAAGTTTCCTCTGTCTCTGAGCTCAGCGAGCCACCTAAGGGGGTCAAACAGAGATGGGACGATGAAGAGGAGAGAAAAAGTTGGTAAAAGCAGAATACTAGTCAGACTCAAATGCCAAGGCTTCTTGTTGTTCCAAACTTGTATCTATACCCCATTTTTAAAAAGGCAGTGCCAGTCAGAGACTTAATATAGTATTTATATAGAATTATTCGAATGGCTTTGGACAGCCCAATTGATGTCAGAACATGAACAGCTCCAGATCAGACCTGCTCTATTGACAATGAAAGGGAGAGTGAATGTTCTCAAAATCAGGCAAACTCATCTCTGGCTATGGGAGACCATAAACTAACAGGAAGAAAATGTTGCAGGTATTAATTTCAACCTCCCGATACATTTTTTAGTTTGTGAAATATAAAAGGTTTATTTTGTACCATGTAGAGACTATGTTGTAACACCTCAGAATATCATCTCACAGTCTTTCTGTTCTCTTCCAGGAAGGCCCAGCAGAAGTCCGCCTCCCTTTCTTTGCCCCCTGCCGAGCCTTCACTGACACTACAGGGCCTGACTACCATCCAGCTCTGTCTGCTTTATTCATCAGGACAGCAAGGTGGCATAGTGAGTAAGGAGACTGACTGGGTTCAAGGCCTCGTGTCGGCAACATCTGCCCTGCTCATGTGTCCTTGAGCGAGACACTGAATCCCCACCAGCGTCCGGGGCACTGTTCTGACCCTGACCTCTGACTTCCTAGCGGAGGGGGGGCAGGCGAAAAGAGATTTCCCTACGAGCATCAGATATCACATTATTGTTATGGTTTCTACGGTTCGTTGTGAGGAACATTAATAATAAGTGAATGGGCAATTTTTTGTGCACAATTTTGTATTATATTTAAAATCTATAAAGTTTCTAAAAAAAAAATAGTAAGGGAATGGGACGTCTTGTGTGGATTGTGGTTCGAGCAAATGGTTCCAAATGTTTCACATAGTTGAAGATGCTTTGGAGAAATCCTGAGGAGCTCTTGGCCTATTTTGATTTGATTGCATGTTGACTTGAAACTGAAGTCAGTTTTAAGGCTGTTCAGGTGCCAGGGAAGGGTTGTTTCCCCCCCTGCCCACGTGTTGCAGGATTGGGTTCATATTTCTAATTTAAGTGGTGAATTTTTCACTAAGTTAATGTTGGATTCATCGTTTGATTATTAATTCTCAGGAGTTGGTTAAAGAAACCTACTATGGTGCGTGCTGCAGTTAAAGCCAGGACTGTTTATGGTGCATACAAGTCTGAGACAGAAAACATAAAGGAGCAGAATTCCTTTGCTGAGTTTGATTTTTTTTTTTTTAACCCTAATTTTACCAGCTCTGTTTAAAAAAACACAAAAAGTGTATTGTTTTAAAAACCCAGCATTTGAATTGTAAAAGTTTTACAGTTTTACAAAAAAAAAAAAAAACACAAGGGGAACATAGGATTGGAATCAACAGATATTTGGTATTGTTCTAGTTTTTAATTTGTTACATTTTTATATGTTGCGAGAGGTTCAACTGTTAAAGGAACCTCATTAATATTTTTTTTTCACTATAAAAACAGATCACTGCCCTTGGATTGTTACCCAAGAGGCAAAGTGTGACATTTCTTTCTCACTCCACTCAACAGAAAGCCAGGATTTATTGATTAATTAGTTTAAATGATAGGCCTTCTACACCTGTTATTGTGCTACCATGTTTTAAAACTTGACTAAATGTGGTGTTAACTTCCTGTAAAGGTGATATCCAAATTGCCATGAAGCTGTAGATTAGGTTAAGTTTGTATTTGGTTAAAAAATGTCATGTCATAATAATGTCTTGGTGCCGAATGTAATTGCAACACATACTTTGATGCAATAACTATGTCAATCGTGTAGAATTTGCTCACATCCATAGACTACTTTCAGGGAAAAGAAGACTATTGACTATTATTGCATCAAAAATGCTGCATAGAGGGCAATGTAAAAACCATACAGGGTTTTAACTTGAAGTGTTGTTTAAGTGTCGTGTTAAATCAACTCATCAAGTTTACTATGCAATGGAAATGTGAAAGGACATGGTCCTCATTAGCATCAGGAGGGAATAACCATTAAAATGATCGCAGTGCAGAGCGCAACACAAGCATCTATTGTTGACTGCCAGTACCAACTGAAACATTCTGAACCCAGTCTAAAGCACAAGAACGCAACAGGTCAGGTAGCGTCAGCAGATGGCAGTATCACATAGAAACTAATTATTTAAAGTCCATGACACCTACTGTATGTGAATGTTGTAATAAAATTTGTAAATAACCATATGAAAACATTTATTTAAATAAATGATTGTAGTCGGGTTTTTTTGGTCTTAGAATATTCATTGAATAATTTTCTGTTTTTCTTGCAATGTTAATTTCAGAACAGTTTTGGAACTATAACTTTCCTGAGTTGCATTCATTTTCCCCATTTTCCCTTTGTTTTGAACATTTCCTTGACCTTGCTGTTTCTTTTGAGGTAAAGGGAATATCTGTCCTAAAACAGAATGCACATGTTATTTATAGAAATAATTATATATTTCTATAGCCTAGCAAGTTAAACCTCCCAGCCAGCTGTAGCTGTTGGGACCAGGCAAATATTTCTGTATTTATTCTACACCTTTCTCCCAAAGCCACAAAGAAGAGAATCAAGGCTCTAATCTTTAATTATTTTGAGAGACAAAACCAGGAGCTGCTCCACTAACAAGCAAAAGCAGATTGGCTTTGCATTGTAAGCCTTGACATCCAAGCAAGCTTGATTACATTGTAACATTATAGGCCTCCCATTCACCCACAATGGAGCAGCTCCAGGATTTGTTTCTTGATGTATCATCAAAAGACTCAAACACACTTGTTTGTGTTCAAAAACCGAGACCAAACTGTCCAAAATTATAGACATTTCAATTTAAGGCGGAATTTGCTTTCATGAAAAATAAGAATCTATAGCAGCTTATGATCCTTATGAGGATGACACTGGGTGGTGACAGTCTCACCTATATGACAGTTGTACGTCCATATCCGATGTCCATCGTATCGACAGCGGCACTTCATAACATTGTTGGTGTAATCTGATTCTGCCACCTCATAGTTGGGATTTATCACAACCTAGGAGAGTGTACAACAATATGTTTTTACATTTTAAAGGAACAAGTTGCTCTGTTACAGTTATAGTTGTTTAAAAATACTATGAAGAAACATGATAAATGCTAAGGGATTGGAAGCATATGGGCTGTGGTCCTTGTGTCCTACTGATCCTCTACCTGCTCACTCATGTTAAGTCTCCATATACTATGTCTAACACTACTATGTCTAAGACTATGCTGGCTGGACATAGGACAATCATTCTTTACAGTAACAGGTGTGCTATATCATCCATGGCTACACTAACAGACCAAATGTTGTACCTGGAAGATGTAGTCCCCAGGCAGCACGTCTGTCACGTCAATCCACTGACAGTCAATGTCATGCCTGTAGGTATCCCAGCAGCCAACTGTGATGCCCTGTGCCCCAAAGTTGGCACACACGTACCTCTTCTGAATACCTGTCAACATTCAGAGCAGTTTGAGTCTTGAGTCATTCCTTTCTTTGGTCAAACATTTTCATCAAATTAGACTTTCAACAGATCAGAGTAATTCTTTTGCAATTACATAGTTTGCCGGTTAGATGTATTAACAATAGCATCGTTCTTATGGGTTTACTCCACCTTTGTCTGATGGACTTTACTCCACTATGTAAATTAAAACAGAGTATGTACAGTATCACCATTCTGTAATAGAGAAGGAAGAGGTCTGTATTTACCCTCGTCACAGTGGGTGTCCTCCAGACAGAAGCTGGCTTTGTGTCCCTCGGCCACCTTGGTGCCGTTCAGACTCATCAAATCGTAGTGGGTGAAAACTTCCATACTGTGGTAATGTCTGGATGGGACAAACGGACAAAATGAAGATTTTTTTTTGTTTTTTGCACTTCAACAGCACATATAATCTGTTTAGCAGATATACGATATATACAATATAAGCAGCGTAACAGTACAACTCGTCTGGGTCTCACCTGTGACATTCGTGCCAGATCCAGGAGTGGTGGCCCGCCCGGGGCCTGAAGTCTGAGCGGCCGTTGTTGTGGATCTGGGAGGAGAAGCGCAGCAGGCGGCGGTAGGAGCTGGGGCTGGCTGTGTCGGCGCTGCTGGACAGACAGTGCTCCTCCTGGGCGCACTGCAGCACGTACAGTGGCCGGTCCTCCAGGTAGGTGGTCTGCTCCACAACCTGGGCGTTCAGGACCAGGTCCGGGGCCGCTGGGAGGGAGAGAGCGAGACGGGACATGGTGGTTGGTAACAGTGTGTATCACAAGCAGTCAAACTGAAGGTTTCCAAATTAGAATTACCCCAAAGCATTTTAGCTCTGAGTTCATCATTGTTAAGATGACTTTAGGAAATCTAATCCGTGGCAATATGTGATTGTATCACTTATTGCTGCTGTCTGGTGAAAAACTTGTATCTCCAAAACGTCAACTTTTCACGAAGTAAGGAAAACAACCTTGTTTTTAGCTTGATGGCCATTTGTTTTTGAGTTTATCTAATTGTTTGTGAAACGATTTCATAAACCCAGGGGTTTTCAACCTATAGTGGAGCATGTAATCATTCAGTTGAAATAAAAAAATTAAAATCACAAAAATTGGAGTTACAGGGTTGTCACAGCAACAATATGCTCCACATATTTCTTGTGTTCATATCTGGGAAATTTCTAATGTTTCCTGTTCACCAGTGTATTTAGTCTATAAATCGTATTTAGCATACCCCTAAAACTATGTTAGATTCTAAAACTATAAGTATTGTATAGTACAGCGTCTTACTCTCAGTGCAGGAGACCCCAGCAGCGAAGCGTCCACCTCCTCTGGGACAGTGGAGGTGTTTCCCATGGTGGAGACACTGATCCAGAGTCAGCTCAGTTCCTGAACACCTCACTCCACTCATCACTACCTCATCAGCCGCTTTATCTCCTTCCCAGTACCACGTTTCCTGACAGAGCAGAAGCAAAGAAAATAGAAATAGTTTAGCCGAAGACCATCAAGAAACTTGTTGGTTACTTTGCTTTAAAGATCTACAATGTGTTTGCTTTTGTCAGAGTTATGAATTTGTGAGATTTCATCTTGTTTTCATCTTGTTTTTTTAAGAAAACTGAAACAAAATAGTTGAGCAATTTCAATCTAAGAACTGCAAGAGTAACTGAGAAAACTGAAAACAAATGGCAAAGTTATTCAAGAAGTATGCTGAAAGAGCCTTTTCAAAATGCCTTGTGCTGTCTTGAAATGCTTTTATTTCTTGCATGAACAAAAGACTTTGAAGGTTGTGCAAGAATCTATCATGCCTGTTCAGTAGATTGGACAGTTCAGATATCTGAAGCTGGGATTAACAAGGTTCTGCTGTATTTAGAGCCCTGATTTATGGAGTCAGCTGGAACCAAACAGATGAAGATCATGTTGCTCTGCTTGCTTTGGAAAATAAGATTTGTGTGGGAAGGTTTTGAAACAGAAAAAAGACATTCAGTGTCCTCCTGTAGATGTTTTATAGATATTACAGGAAGATGTGAAAACAGTTGTCCCAATTGCCATCAGCGATACCACAAGGCAGGTCTAATCATTTTTTATTTTTTGGCATTTTTGCTTTTATTGGGCAGAACAAATTAGAGAGAGGCAGGAAAGATTGGGAGATGACATGCGACAAAGGTTTGAACCCAGGAGGTCGCAGTTACATGGTACCAGCCTTAGACCGCTGAGCCACCAGGACGCCAAGGCAGGTTTAATCTTAAGTCTAAACCACCAGAGACACACACAGAGCAAGGAGTGCTCTGTTGTCCTCAGTGATCCTGACTCAGCCTCTTTACAGCATCTCTTAGACCACAGGAAAAAATGCTATAAAAAAACAACCTCATACTTTCCGGGATCCTCCATGGATGTGAGGAACACGCAAGTCTGAAATTGAGCTTAGGGGGCTCCATATTGACGTGGGAGTGCTTGTTGGTGGGTTGAGTAGTGGGATAGACATAGTATAGTTTAAGTTTGGTGTCATTTTTTCCATCTGGCGGCGGGGTTTGCCTGCAGAAGTATTTAACAGTCAGACAGGAAAGAGGCTCTGGTGCAGGCTGTCAGAGAGCGATGTTTAATGACTCCCTGCTCTGCTGTGATAACAAAGGGGAGATATTTCTTCTCTGAATCTGCCGTTCACATGAGGACTCTTGCGTAATGGCAACCTACTGTATGTGGTAACAATTAAATGGATATGCCATTACGATACCTTGACCTATTTGACTTGGCACAGAAGGGCGAAACAAAATGCCAGAGGTTTCCCGTTCTAGTAAAGTGAAGCAACAATTGTGTAATTACTACTAATTACAAGGAAATTGATTTTATTTCACAGACGCTGGTTGTGCGGATCAGAAAAACAGGATGTTGAGATGTACTTGACTAGAGGGTGAGCGGAGTCCAAGTGTTCAAGTAGCACCCACAAACACATGATGACATGTTTATGTGTTCTTCCATTAGAAGCGCATTGCATATAATTGTCCCAAACACAGTCGTTCAGCTAAACAACCCCCATCAGCTGCAGTCCAAGTTCCACTCATAAAACCCCCTCCGATTATCAAAGCACGTCTCCATGATTCACACATACTTTCCAGACCTATATCACCAGTTACACCACAAGGATCATCTTAAACTACCAATGCTTCAGCCCCTAAAATAGAAGCCCATAAAGAACATGCAAGGGGGGCCTTCAACAAGCCTCTCGCGTCATGACATAAAGGGAGCGCGGGGTTCCCCTTTAAAAAGCAAGAGGCAAATGTAAGCCTAACAGGACTGTGACGCCATCGAGTCCTGCCAGAGGCTCTGCTGGTGGAGGGCCCACTAAACTTCAAACATCAAATCCAGGAGTCCTCCTTAGATTCCACAGAGAAGGTTTTACCCCCTGCCCCTCTTTCCACGTTCACTGGCTGTTTTTGATGTTTCTGAGCCTGTGGACATCTTAATTTTGCCCTTGGGAATCAATAAAGCTCAAGCTTGTTAGAGTGAGAGTTAATGACATCCAGCGACACACACACACACACACACACACACACACACACACACACACACACCCATTCTAATGAACACTCATTAGAATGGGTAGTGCTGCCAGACCGATTTCACTGTAAACACTTACTTAACACGTAACTTTCATGTTATTTACTGTTCACTAAAATTCATGGTAGTTTACTGAATCTGACAACATAGTTTTAGGCTACTATCTACAAGTGAAATGAACTTTTTAATAACACTGAAGTGGGAAGAAAAGGAGAGTTGAAAGAGTAGAGGTGTGACTTGGGCCTGAGGTGCTGACAGACCCCTCTCTACCCCTTGGAAACTGTGTGTGTGTGTGTGTGTGTGTGTGTATGTCTCTTTCCATTTGCCCAATTCAGCATGGTGTATGAGGCCTATTCATCTTTACGATTGGCTACCTTTGCACAGAACCTTATCGAGTTCATGTTGACACACACACACATGCACATTGGTAATAGGAATGACCAGAATTCTAACAATTCAAAAATTAAATTCTGCTAGATACTTTGTCCACCAAAAAATAAAAGAACCATAGTGCAAAGTCTGCTACATACAATTTGCACTGACTGTGTTCAGACTCAGGAGTCAACAAATACAAATGAAGAACAGCGACATCTTGAGGCCATTTGTGCCAACTGTGAACAGGCTCTTTCCAGTTTAGAGTCTTTAAACGCAAAGTTTTTGAATAATTTTCTACTGAAATGACATCATACATATTTGAGAGGCTAAATATGAATTTTCATATCCATGTGTGTGTGACTGCTGCGTTAAATGAACTGCACAATTTATAAACAACCCTAACCCTAACCCTAACCCGAGTGCCAATTTACTGTCGCAGCCCAATTAGTCCCAAAATCATCTTATTTACTTACGTTTATTTACGTGCTTATTTACTGAAAGCACGTGAGATAAATATAACCTGTTTTAAAATGCTTTGGTGGAACCAGGCATAGGCCGACAGGCAGCCTTACCTGGAAAGCGTTGCTGGCAAAGCCCAGGCCCAGCTGTCTGCACACCACCATGGCCTCCATGGTCCCCCAGCTGTCGCTGCACACTGTGCCCCACACCAGAGAGCCGTTCCTCTCCCCCAGCACCTCCACACGGCCCTCAAAGGGATTACGGCCGCCACTCAGACGCAGCTGAGGACAGAGAGAAAGAGATGTTGCAGTGAGGACATTAACACAACACTAAGATATGCTGCACAATACTAAAATACTGGTTCAGTCCTGTTCTTAAAACAACCTGCATCAGCTAGGAACATCGCCAGGCTTAGATCGGTTTTATCTTTTAAAGCTGGCATAGGCAATTTATTTTAGAACCATTTTGGTAATGTTTGTTGAAATTCTTTTTACATCCCAACAATAGCCTGATATTCAGACTGGTGATGGTGTTATTGTTATTGTTGTTGTTGCTATTATTATTATTATTATTATTGTTATTATAGATAGAGCTACTCACTCTGTTGTGGAAGCCCATGGCAGGGATGTTACACCTGACCGCTGCGTCCTCCTCATGGCTGCAGCCCAGCGCCTCGCGGTTGAAGAAGCACTCAGTCAGAGACTTTTCAAACCCAGAACACTCCACCTCGTTCATATGGACCGGCCCCATCCCTACAGTGAAACACACTCATCAGTCTCATTCTGTTGAACATACAGCTAAAATTATCACTAAAAAACAAGACAAAAAGATGGCCATTAACAGTATGCGTCAAAGTATAATTGAAGAGAAAATGATCTTATCAGGAATATTATCTATTTCCATTTCCTGAGGATGGTACAATGATGCTCTTGGGATTATACAGTGATTTTGGGAAACACAAGCCAGGACTGCCCACTATGAGTAAACTCCAGTAACCTCGCCTGTGTGTGTTTCGTTGGAAGACCGAGTCACGGTCCAAAGACAGATGTAAGATTTCCCTCTCCCTGTAAGCACCACGCAAGCAAATAAGCAGTCAGCTATGTCAAATGAAAACGAGACACTAGAGGGCTGTAAAGTTTTTTTTTTTTCTCTCTGCATTTTTCACTTTTTGTCAAGTAAAGAGAATTCATTTGAATGTAATGGATTTTCCACAATAACAAGTCTGACTACTCCCTCTGTGCTGGTTCTCTCCCTGTGAGACTGAGCTGGAATGTCTCTAGCGATGTTAGCAGTGAAACCATAGCCAGAGACTGAGACCGACTGGCAGCCAGTGGACAAAATCCACAACAGACACCACAGGGTGCTCTATCAATCGCCGAGTCAATTCCCAGGTATGAAATATGAGTATGGTAGAATAAATGTTAATATAAAAACATTTCACTTATCAACCTAATGACACAAATTCAGAGTAAGTAAATTAATACTCTTTTTTGTATGTTTTGAAGATATTGTATGGGAACCATGCCCCGAAAATGCACATTAATTAATCTAGCTCAATGTAAAAGGGAAGCTGATTGTATTCATCACTATCCAATGTCACCTAATTCCACTTAAGTAAGCAAGGCATGTTCTCAGTCTAAAATACAAATCCTGGATTAATTTACTACTACCATTTATTTTTTTATTGACATTCTTCTTTGGCCCTCTGCGACGACTTCTGAAAACAAAAGTGATTGGTCTATGGTTCCAAGTCTATGGTGTGTGTGGGCACCAATTTTGGATCCAGTGGTCAAATCGTGAAAAAATCTTACACTCAAATAACCTTTCACATTTTCCAACAAAGCATTCCTCTCCTGAAACATATAAAGGCTGTTTTCTTTTTTGTAACAATCTGGGCTGCCTTCTACTTTGTTCTGAGAATAATGGAGAGGACAAACATTCCCATGGACATACGATTCTGCTAATATTATGAGTATATTGCATTTCGCAGAATCAGGTTCTGGGTCAAGGTATGAAGATTAGTGTGCTATTCCATACTTTCCCAGAAGTCCCTTCTCTATTTGATCTGAGCCTCTGTGTGCTGACTTTGGTCTAGACTGATTAAAGACGTTGATACATAGGAGTTTCTACATAAAGCCGTGGCCATGGTTTGGATAAAGCGGATATGCGGGACTCTGGTTTCATTCCAACACCTTTCATTTTCACAGATGGGAATGATTTCTGCTATTGTGCTTTTGCTCTTGTTGAGCGATACTGCTCTAAGGACCTATGAATAGTTCAGTCCTACTGCGTCCCACGCTATCTCAAGACAGTCCCTAAATATCTGGAGGTAATGGGGTATTCCACCTTCTATTATAAAATGTGTGTGGGAGAGTTGTGCCACCATACAGTGACATGCTGTATTATGTGACGGGCTGGTCAGTCCTACCTTGTCCCAGCTGGCCGCTGGACAGGGCCTCTTTGGCGCTGCCAAATCCCAGCTCTCGACACACTACTGTGGCAGCGCGGATGTTCCAGTTGTCATCACACACCGTCCCCCACTCGCCGTTCTTCAACACCTCCACTCGCCCCTCGCCGATCATAGCTCCGCCTCTCAGACGTACCAAGGGTTGCTATGGGGACAATCCACCAAAAATATTAATTTAATGAAAATATTACTATTCACACAGAGAGGACATTCTTGTATATCTCTATTAGCCATAAAACAGATTAAAGAAACCTTGTGCAGTCAGTTCAGACAGTCAACTCTCTTGGTCTGGCCATATCAACAATGAGCAGCATGTCTGTACCATCTTCAACAAAAAAACAACAGACCATCTCTTTTTCTGTCACATCTTGACTATTACCCAACAATTTGCTCAAGTGCAATGACCAAGAGCTAAAAAGTTGCAGCTGGCTCAAAATAAAGCTGCACAACTCGCTCTTAACTGCAGCAAAGATGGAAACAAAATGCAGTTTCTCATAGGTCAAAGTAGAACATAAAATTAACATGTACCTTCCTTGGTTTTATTTGGTCTTATTTGTACTCTATATACCTGTTGGATGTAATATTGTTAGTGTTTTTCTGGGTCCCAGAAAGAATAGCTGTTACCTTGTGTTACCTTGGTAATAACTAATGGAGACCTGAATAAACAATCAACAGCATGCAGGAATACAGAGGATTTGATTTGTGTTCTCAGCTGTGTGTGTGTGTCAGATATTTAGCACTGATCCGTTACAAATGTTTCCAGATGTTTGGGTAAGGCCACGTCATTAACAAGCAGGAAATGTTGTAGTCCAGTGCTGGAGTGATGCCAAGGATTGATTATGGGATATTGTATCATGTGCACACTCCACTCTATGATAGTTTGTGTTTGGGCTTCTCGATAATGTAACACCATTTCCGCACGGCAAACAGATTTACAATTGGATATTTAAATTAGCGACTATGAAATGACATGTATGGGTTTCTTCTAAATGTAATGAGGGATTCATTAAAGTGTCTAATTCAAAAACGCTGTAGTCTTAAAGAACTCGGACTGAATCATTCCAGAAATGAGACAAACATCTGCTGAGTGTCCAACTTCAATCACTTATTTCAGCCATATGGTACCATAAACCCAGTCAGGAATTCTGCTGATATTTTTTACTTTCTGTTTCTTCCAGATGGGATTGCTCTTACAGAATAGCCTACGTGACCGTTTCCCTCCTGTTAAGAGCCAGACATTTTTTCCATGCGTCTTCAGTATAACTCCCTTATGATACACTGGTCTAATGCATTGCTTGACACTCACTCCCCTTCCTCATTGCATGCCATGCTGCCTAAATTCACATAAGCATTTAATGTTGAATGTGTATTTGTAGATACGTTCATGTTTTGTGTCAATATGTTAGTAAGTTGTATGTCTCTTCACCAATGCCACCAAGACAGATTAATGTACGTTTATTGTACCTGGTGAATAAAATGATAATAATTCTGATGAACTAAAGATTGAACACTGGCTGCATAGTTCTGCAGTTTCTCAGGAAAGCTCCAGCAACAACGCTAATGCTTGACTTGTTTGAACTCGGGGCTCGACTTCGATTGCATTTGGACAGTTGGACTCAGCTCAGCTCTGGTTTTACCAAACGTGTCTTGGAACTGAGATCATCTTCCATGGAATGGGATTAAAAGCTTTGTGGGAGCCACCTGGCTGGCAGGGCTAGGGACAGGCATGTCGGGTCAGGCCTACCTCCACCCTGTAGGCCTTCCTGAAGCCGGCGCTCACGCTGGGAGCGAAGGCTCGTCCTGGGACACAGCTGACCACCACAGGCATGCCCTGCTCACAGGTCCTGTTGCCCTTCAGCTCGATGGCTTGGCCCAGCTTACAGTCAGACAGGTCTGCCTCATTGCCCGTGCAGTTGACGGAGAAACCCCAGTAGTTCTTCTTACGACGCTTGGCCAGCAACCTGAGAGGGAAGAAAATGATAGTTATCACATAGAAACGGCAAGAACTATGGAGGCAGCCACAAGGGGTAGATCTTCTTTTGAAGCTGCAAACTATTGTAATCCATGTAACGTAGGGTGGAATGTATATTGAAGGGGATGACTGCTTTGTTTTTCTTTCTTAAAAACATTGTCCATGTACGTCATCCTGCCAGTTTTGTCATAGAGATATGCATATAATCTTTTACCACTCATTCTCCTATTTCACTAAGATATTGGGAGTTTTTTTATGGGGAAATGGGAACTTGAGATGTTTCGTGTTAGGAATTCAGCAATGCCCATCTTGTGTTGTGAAGCACAATGGCAGTATTGTTGTGGGAATACCTTGACATTCCCATGACCCCACAGTTAAATGGAAGTCATCAACTGAGGGTCGTAGAGGAGCCCAGCAACAGTAGACCTTGTAGCAGGTCTGTGCAGGGCCTTCCCTTCCCTTGAATGAAGCAGACCATGTAATAAAAGCAGCATGGGCTGCATTTACAACCTTAGTTCTTACAGCTTACCCAGATGGGGTAAACACATGAGAATGTAACTTCAATTGGGTTTGAATAAGAAAGCAATTTGTAGATTATGCCATTTGCACGTATGCCAAATTGGAGAGATTTCTATATTGTTGGATTTTGTTATTGGCACATTTAGTGAAGATAACTGTTCTGTGTTGCTCAGGCTGAATAGACAACTTGGATGTGATCTTTCACCCCAGTAAAACAGATGAAGGGTTTGACTGCAACAGCATCACACGCTTTAAAATCAGACAAGGTTTGTGATCTTATGTGATAAACAAAGAACAAAGTGTTCTCTGTTTTGATGCACCTTATACCTTCTGCAGTTAAAATGCATCCATATGTACAAAACAGAAGCAAGGTGGGATAAGTAACAAATCAGATGAACGCATGTCTACCTTGCACGGCTCAAAGCTATAAAAACAGAAACAATCATCTTCCTTTCACCTAATCTTTCCATGGAATAGAGATCATCCCCTAAAGCCAAAAACATCAATGTCAAGACCCAGGTGCAAACTCCACCACATCACTGTCCACTGACTCATGTGTGCGAACAACTGTATCTCTGAAACCACTCTGTTCTTAATTTCACTGCGGTTGGAGTATTGTGGGAACCTTTCAGAAGAAAGGCCAACACTGAGTGGGCATGCACGCATCATGAATAGATTAGACTCAGATATAAAAACATGCACTCAGACCCATTTATACCATTAACACAGTGTCCTTGTGATGTTAAGACTTGTGAGTACCTTCCATGTAAACTGGAAGAACTGAACTGAAGATGCACTGAATTGGAGGAACAAAACTATAGTATTTAAAATCGCAGAAGCCAAATTGTATAAGCAAACCAACCTCAACTATATTCTTCCTGGAAGGCAGATAACCATGTTTACTTCTGAGAAAAGTTTTGATTCCTGGCTTGTGCTGTTTAAGAGAGGAACATGCTATTCTCTTCTTACGTAGCTGCCAAGTCTGGAGACTTGCTCATGTGGTTATACTCTCATGTGCAGTGAGCATCTGTTCTATCAAGTCCCCTTAGCAAAAACCTCTCTGTTTCCCACACTCAGCTGATAAAAGATGCAATATTTTGCAGCTTTGCAAGGCATTCCAGCAAATAGCTGGCTTTTTGTCATGCTGCACAATGACTACAGTTAAGTTAAGCATGTTAACACTCATGCTGTGGTACTTAAGGAAAACATCAGAATTACATGCAGCCAAAAGAGCCACTGTTTTACATCTTACTGGTCTTAGTCATTTCCCAAGAAGGCCCATCCCTCATCCTCTAAAACTTCCTCCACCAGTGGCTGGCTTCCCTTCAAGAATCTCCAGGCCCAAGTCTGTTTAATCTCCCAGACAAGTGGAAGATGGATGAAGGCAAGAGTGACGGCCAGAGTAAACAAACGTAGTTATGTAACTTTTCTTTACGTAAGTTTGACTTGATAAACTATTCCCGACTGGACCGTGACAGATATTCAAGAGTTAAATGAAGCATAAGCTTACAACACATAAAGAGTGTTTGTATTACACTGGAATGTGTGGCGTACTTCAGACTTAAAGATGACACATTTTTGTTGCAGCACCATTACTCACTTGTAGCCGCGGGTGTTGTAGCCTTTCTCCCCGGGGAAGCCGTACATGCCACAGATGACCCTGCTGTTCATCTCCGTCCAGTCCTGGTTACAGATCTGTCTCCACTTGCCTCCGTCTTTCACCTCCACAAAGCCCTCAGTGATGGGAATCCGCTTCCTTTGGGAGTAGGTGGCCCTGATCCTCACATCCTCCACCTGCACAGTCATACTCTGGGGAGCAGAGCAGAGGAGATGCTTCGTCACTGTCCTGGATATTCTGGATGTTATACAGAGAGTTTGTCCTCTGAAAGTAGCTCATCTGGAGACAATGCTGCTGAAACTAGACTGTAGAAAGTTTTGTCAATAGAACATTTCATTCTTTTAGAGGCTATTTCCCCCTGGAATATATTGACTCTTGATATCGATATTGGCCGATATTGGCGTTTTATTAAATATCGTATATCACGGACGATATCATGCAGGTTCCTCCCTGACCACAACTACGTAAAAAACAGCCTATAAAAGCTGTAATCAAATTTTAATTCCTTGCCACATTTTAATTAGTAATTTAATTGTTCAGTAATGTTGTTTGTGAATTAATTCTTCATTTAAGATAGTAATCTATCCCAGTGCTTTCCCACCATTGTAGAGTTTCATTAGTCTGGGTTTCAGTGGAGAGTTTTAGTGTCCCATGATGGTTTGAGTGCTGTTTCAGAGGCTTCTCCACCCTGACAATAACAAAATTCTGGGGGGAAAAACACTCAATACTTGTAATTTTTTGCCATGAAAATGGAAATATTGAAATATATAATGAATGAATATTGTCTATCTAGCAGCTTCAAATGCAAAAACATATCATTCAAAAACCCATTTTGACCCCTAATCAGTTTTGTTTCAGGTGATACATTGAAATGGACTGATGGTCTGCACATACTGCTAAACACGTGTCTATATAACAAAATGCAGACTAAGTATATTTGAGCCAAATATTGTTTGGATGTATACAGTAACAATGCATGGTAAATCATACATGTCTAGTTAATAAATCTGAGGACTAAATCTTTGTTTCAACTTGTAAAGTGTTGCCGAGAGGCCTTAGCAAGTGTGATAAATGTCTGGAATTCTCCATCTTTGTTGCCTCCTCAGAGTTTCAGCAGAGGTTTAAGGCCCTGTGGGGTTTGGTAGAGCACATACATCACTAGTGGCAGCACAGATCTGTCAGACCACATGACTTGTCACTGCTGCTACAGAACACAATCTAAACTGGAGGGAAACAGATTTGTTGGTTACCCCAGAAAATAACTTTTAATGGAATGATTGCTAATTCAGAAGGATTTCATATCTGCTGAATACTTATTCGATATACGAATGTGACATATGGATCTTACTTGTGAGATCCATAGAGCATAGAGAGGGGCGCACTACTCCTTTCCCTAGGGGGAAACGTAGAGGGGATCTAGTCTGTTCTGTTTTTTCACCTGGCAAGCTAGACTGCTGACAGAATCCAGGTTAGGAGTGTGTCTGCGGGTGGTCCTCAGTCTACTATATAGAGGGCTGTAAAGCCAGTTGGTCAGACCAGGGGTTACCATCATCTGCCCTGAAGACCCCTAAAGCGCAGAAGCATAGTAACCTTTGACCTCCCAGGCTTTATGTGAAAACAACTACCCAATAACTCTGCCATTGTTCATTCCACCCTCGGAGCCAAATACTGCAGTTTGTTCCTGGCTGGGTGTGAGATGGCATTGTGGGGACCAACGACAGCCAACACTTTGAACTGCTCTGGGGTATGCAAATGCTGATCTCAGTCATTTCTCAACAGCCAGCCTCTTTTACTCTAAGAAACCCAACATTCAGGCATGGCTCCCAGAAATATTAGGCCTTCATAAAGAAAGTGGTTTCCTGAGATGGCGTCAGCCTGAGGGAATGCTCAAGGCATCAGGGTCTCTAAGCACCAAAGATTGCAACGGAGGAGGAGACATACTGAGTCAGACTGTTTCAACAGTGACCCCCAGTCCTCCCACTGACCGCAGTGGTTAGAGCGGGTAAAAACCACTCTTTCATGAAGTGAATCCTGTTGGTCATGCTATGACAGAGTGTTTTCCGTTTGTGCAGCGGTGCTGGGGAGAAGGTGGTCATGACCAGGAAAAAAGGCTCTGAGATTCTCAATGTAAAGCTGACAAGATTTTAGTTTAGTTAAATTTAGTGCTTTGATTTGCACATATAAAATGATAAAACAAAGAGAGAGGAGAAACATTTACAGATTATGCATTTGTTATAAAAACACAAGACTTATAAAAACAACACCTCAAAAGAAACAAAGAAAAAAGATGCTGAGGACACAGTGAACTGTGAACTGGATAACAGAAACAAAATCAAAACCAGAGAACAAAAACAAAATGCAAAGATAACATGCAATGGAAAAAGAATGAGTTACAGTAGACCTGATGCAGAACGTGGAATCAAAGCAAAAGTGAGAGTATGAAAGTGAAACCATGTGTGAATACGAGGACATGAAAGACTGGGGGGAACGAGGCGAGTCTGAAATGTGGGACTGAAGTTTGTCTGACCAGTGTTTCATTTGGCTGCAAGAGGAAACTGGCCGACTGAGTGTGTGAGGCGAGAGAGAAGAGCACCCACAGCTGGGACCAGTCCAGCAGTTCCCCCCTCTGTCCCCCCCCCAAACCAGACCACCAGACATAACATCAGCATAATCCAGTTTGGTCAAGGCACACGAATCTACACGCTGGTCATTTTTAGCACTCTTTTGGAGTGAAACGCAGGAAATTCCAACCGCAGTGCAAAGAACATGGGGCCATGGTGATAGTCTCTTTTATTTTTTCCATACGCTACGTCTCAGAAGCATGTACAGTAAAAAAAAATCCGTAATATCAATTTGGAGGTAAGAATTTAGCTACATGAGGACGTAATGGATGGATTTAGATAAATGGATGCAAATGGATATCATCAAATTCAGTGTGACTCCACATTTTGGACCTTTTGGTAACTAGATCACCCTAAATGTGTGATGAAGGAACAGAAATTCAGAGGGAATAGTGTGCAGCCTCTGCCACTGCCAGGTCATCCTCCGGTTAATTCTCAATTGTCTCAAAGCTTAGAAAGACTTCTCTAACTCGTCGGATTCTCTTTATCTACATCTCCTCCTTTGTGATTGGTTTAGATTTAATAAGGGAAATCAATAATGGATAAAGTTGTTTTTTTTTACCAGTATTCACGTCATCAGTGTGCTTCATGAAAGTGACTAAGTGTCCCTACTCTTTGGTACATTCAGTGTATTCTTGTTCTCGTTTGACAGTGGTGAGTTCCAGAAAAATATACTGCAAAAATAAATCAGACCCCTGCAGTAGTAAGGCTCTTAAGTGAGCCTTGATCATCAGTGATTACTGAAGTATTTCCAACTGGAAGCCAGCAGACTTGTTTTTACTGCCTGGGTTCCCCTCAGTAGATAGATGTGTGAACATGAGACTGTGGTCTAGCCAGGGTCTGACTAATGCTTAAACTACTGTGCATTTCTTCCGCCTTATTCAGCCTTCTAGACCTGCTTCACGTTCAGCTACACGTGACCCCCCCCCCCCCCCACCACTCCCCCTCTTTCCCCCTTTACTAAACATGGCAAATATGAATGGTAATCACAGTACAGTTTAGATGAAAAGCAAGAGAACAGCAAGGCTCTTTGAAATGACTTTCACATCTGCCTCAGCCCCCTTTTCTGCCTCACAGACCCTAACTGACTTGAACCAGGAAACAGGCGCGTGTGTGTGTGTGTGTGTGTGTGTGTGTGTGTGTGTGTGTGTGTGTGCGTGTATGTGTGTGTGAAAGGGAGAGAGAGAGAGAGTGTGTTGCTGTGTGCTTTAGCATCTGGAATATCTAACGCAATGTAAAATTCCCATCATGACAGTGAATAAAGGAAAACACTAGCAACCCTCGAAATGAGACTAGACTTGGCCTCTCATTCACGTTCACACACCCACCCACACACACACACACACACACACACAGGTTGTCTCTAGGACCAACCCAACAGAATGGACCACTGCCCTGTCTCCTGGGCGGTGCATTTTAATTTTCAATATTTACAGGTCCAATCCAAGATCCCAAAATATAGTGCCATGTAGTGCAAAAGTCACACAACTACAGGCTTTGTTTAGATATATTTCATTAGATTTCATTTGACTGGGCTCATCCTATACTGACTGACTGTATGTGATAGATAAACATGAATTTTGAATATATCTTGAAGCTGTAAATGCTTTGTGGTTTACTGGAGCAAAGTTAACTGTGTTTTGAGTCAATGGAGTCATTGGGATAATCGGAGATGTCCCATCGCCAACTCCTACATTTCAAGAATCTCAGTGTATATATCTACAATAGATACATTCAAAGCAAAAATCCACAAATTGGGCTTTAATTCATAATTTACTAATTTATGAATGGTCAATATGGAACTATACTTATCAGAAAATGTTGAAGCAGCCAGCCATGACGGGCAGCGTATGGGATGTTACTTCCAAAAAATATAATATAGCCCACTACCCCTTACTTAAAACAATATATTTGATTACAAAATTACTTATGTTGGAGGGTAATGACTTCTAAAACTTGTGTTATTATGTGGTAATAAAAGTATTTTTTCAAATTTTTCTCTTTCCTCTCAATCGATTCAAAGTAATGTTAGAAATATGACCCAAAGTAACTTTGCATCTGCAATACATCGAAAAGTCACAGTAATAATGCTACTCAATTTTTAAATTGAAATGAAATATATTACATATGTTCTCATTAACACATTATTTTGAAGTACTACATCTGACATTTAAATAGCTTAAAGTACAATCTTAATTTAAAACAGTTTTGTGTTACGTAATGTCTGAAACTATCAGTGTTGATGTAATGACACTATCAAACATCATCATCTGTGCATTAAGTCACATCTAATGAGTCTAGTGTCTGAATTTGTGGTAAATAATAAAAGGCAGGTATTAATGATAAAAGCCTAGACCTTGGGTTGTGTGCAGTTTGGTGATTCAAGCAGGGTTGAGATCACAGTGGGGTCCAGCTGTTGAACATGTGGTGGGTTTGTCTGCAGTCAGGACTTGGGTCTGCTGCTCTATCCGTCAGACAGGGAAAATGGCTCCAGCCTCCTAACATGCATCAACCCTTCCTCCCTTCGATCACTCTCCTCCTTACAAGCCTCTTGCATACATCTTGCACCAAACACAGATCCGACTTTGGCTCGGGTTTCCCACTGTTGTATAGCAGAGAATGTTAGGAATTGAAACTTTTGTAAACGGACACCGTTTTGCCTCGTGGAGAAATGCAACCTTTGCCCTGTTTAGTTGTGTGTAGAACCGAATGGCTCTTACCCTTTGCATTCTGTTATTTCAACTGGCTGCAGACGTCTTCGTGTTGATTTCAGACATAAGTGTTTGGTTGGAAGAGACACTTGGTCATAATAAATGGTCTGGTGGACTGCTACAGCTGCTTTTGTTGCTGCTAATATATTCCTATGAAATAAAAGGACCTCACTTCATGTCGGTCCCTTGATATCATCGCTTCAGGAAGACTCCCAAGCTAAATCCTTGGAAAATAAACTCGTCTAGACCTGTCCTCTGTCTGTACTGCTGTGCAAGGTTCTGGCACCTTGCAGTGACCTGACCACACGGCAAGCGGTAGTGTGTAATGTCTTTATCTTAGAATTACAAAAAATGGATGAAATGAAGGATGATACTCCACTTGGAGAGCTGATATGGAAATGATGTGTATAGTTTTTCTCTATCTGCATAGGCTTCTGAATGAACAACAAGGATGAGACTGATTCAAGTGTATGTGACCAAAAGTTGCTACTGGAAAGAATTCCTTGGCAGGTGGGTTCAGTTGGACAATGCATTACATAGTGATTATGAAAGTCCACGGCCATGCCAGCTGACTAGAGAACATGTGGAAACCTGAAATACCTACTAGACTAATCAGACTTAATCATGAACCTATTATAAGCCTCAGATGATAAATCTCATTCTCTCATAAACACCTGGACAGCTCTGCCATCTTCCCATGGAGGAGAGGTGTTCAGTGTTCCTTCCACTTCACCAGTAGGAGCCAAGTACAAAGAGCGTGAGGAGATTGATAGCACGTGTGGCATACCATTCCCAACGTGCGCAGAATCCTAACATGGTGGAGTCAGTTGAATCATTCCCACTAACAGATGATAAACAAAGCTTCCTGCCATCTCAGTGTTTGGTTCTGCTGAGAAATGTGATCCCCCCCTACTGACTGGAAGACGTCATCTGTTATCATCTGTTGCCTCTGAGAGGAACAAACACACGCTAACAAACACAGCATTGCACTGGGGTTAGACAGACAAATAAAAGAAAGGGAGGTTTAAAAGTGTACATTGTATCCAACTTACAGTAATACGTTTCAGGGAGGGTTGCTTCAATGGGGGGCATTAGACTCTGCCTGAAAGAACATTATTTATGATAATGATTCAGTCACACAGGAATGTATGCTGTATGTTGTTGAATCAGGAATGTTGCATGTAATGACAAGCGACATAGCGCTGCTCTCCAGAGGTCAGTTCAGCATGAGACAGCATTACAGATGCACATCACATAGAGGAAGCAGCCCATGAGAGGGTCAGAGGTTAAAGACAGCTCAGAGAAGGGCTGCAGTCTGAAGGGCTCTCAGTAACAAGATGGAGGCTCCAAGACTCCTAGAGTTCAGGCCAAAAAACAACTGGCTATTATTTAAATGCTGAGTGAGACAGAAGAAACCGTACATGTTATTACTTCATACAGTTCTGCTTATAGGATAATATCAACTTTTTTTTTTTTGATCCACTCAGCGAACTCTGAGTTTCATTCCAACAGCAGCTGCACTGATGTTTTCAATAAGGATGGGCTATTATTTGTGGTCAAAGCTGCACTTACTAATTTCCAGTTTCTGGGAGAGCTGTTATGGTCGTATCTTCACATATTCTCTTCACATAGTGTTGCAATGCGTGGCTCACAAAAACTCAGAAAGCCTTCATTTTGTTAGAAGAATTTGCACTGAATGTTAAACTTTGTTAACAGAATCAGTGTTGCTCACCACATAAGTGAAAGCAGACTCACTCATCAAAATCAATGACATCAACATGAACAAATCACTGAGACTAAAGTTGAGACACCAAGCTGGAATGTGATGGGAAGCTGCGTGCTTTGTGTTTCTAACATATGAAGGTTGGCCATTTTGAAAGATTGAAAGCCTTCATGCGGAAGTGAAAATGGCTACCAATACCATTGCTTCTCCCTATTAGTATTAAGTTCTGTTTGGACTGCAGGTACATTTTGACGCGGTTAGGGTGTTAACTTTCCAGACAGAGCACAGAATGCCAATTCATCCCGTGAGTAAACAGATTGAAGGAACAGCGCTGCCCATTGCTGACGTCAGGTCAGGCATGGTCAAAGAGGTGTAGCTACACCTTTTCCCATTCCTCTCCCCCGCGACTTGAAAGGCTACGGCCAGGCCAGGGAAATATTTACAGGGTGGGGACTAAACTGCAATAACACTCCAGAGACACTAAATAAACAGGACAAATAGGGAACAAGAGGGCGCCGCTTACATACATGACCTATAAAAAGAACACGGTTGTGAATAGGGTTCAGTGGTCCATGAGTGAGCTTTTCAATTTACAGTAAAGAGAATCTACTATTCTCCCTTCGTCTATCCCTCCTTTCCCATGACTCAAAGTTGGGGAACCAGTCATGAGAAAGATACACACTGATCTGAGATGCTCTCCTCAGGCCTGTTGCCTTTATTCAATCCAGTAAAAACACAGTCACTGTTTTGGCTGTTGTAGAGAGGCCGGTAACACAGCCAACTCCAATGCACCATGTCTAGCACAGACAAACGACTCTAGTAAAATGCATTCACCAAGTATGAAAGCCTTCTAAGTTAAGCTGCCAAATGTTGCCTAATCTCTATCAGTTTGGTTTTAACAGGGAAAGCCTCTATGGCAGCAGTGTCTGATTAGTTGTACTGGTTTGTGCTGAAAGGAATTCCCCCTGCTCCTTCTCTTCCTCCCCTCCCTTTCTCCCTTCACGTCCACAGTCCCACACTGACTTTCCATCCGGCGCAGAGGCGTTCTCAGTAACCAGACAGGATGGTCTTCCCCCTCTGTGTGCGTGTGAGTCATCTCATAAGTCTCCTGGGCAGCAGAGTGGGGGTCTAGTGTGGGCAGGGACAGACTAATAGAGACCTGGCAAAGTCATCAGTGCAAATGGTGGAGAGGACAACTCAACGTTATACGCCATTCTAGCTGACTCACACATTATTTCACCAGTCTCATGCCGGCAGATATGACTACCTACATGGGAGTATTGAGGTCCTGCCCACCTCTCTCTGTGCGATGACGTCATTTTGTCCCGACAGAGGTCCCCATTGGAGGCTGGTACCCCCTAATGTTTCCTCCGTGTGCTCCAAGATTAACAAAAAACTCCACTGAGATGTCTGGGAGACTTCCAAGTCTGGTTTAGTGTCCATTAGGTCATTATATCAATAATTAGTTATATCCATTTCATCATGGATTGCATGCAATACTGGTTAAAGAAGCATATTTTCGAGGTACAGGGTCAGAGGAGAGGTGTGAAAGATCAGGTTTTATACATATAGTGCCCCTCTAATATGCAGTGAACCAACCTCAGCTATTTCGATGAACCAAAAAGAAAAATGGTTGTTGGATATTTCAGCACAGGCTTTGGCATTTTGTTCAGGAGAAATTGGGTCATTTCAGGATGTTACACCATAATAAACAGAGGACTTTGTTTGGGTGCAGTCAGTGAGATATTGTTCCTCTTATTATCTCCAGACAGACATCACACACAATCCACTGTTCTGTCCTGGCTTGATCTGGGAAGCTGGAGAGGCTTGAAGAGAAGCATTCCCTTAGAGCTACTTGGAGGCACACACTGCTGATAAGACTTTTCTTTCATCTTCTGCCTGTTCTCTTTTTCTTACTAGGGTCTTTTTTATTATACTGCACATCTGTTCAGGTTTTTTGTGTGTGTGCCTGAATCATGTACGTATGCTTCTTCAGTGTGAGCAAGTGAGCCCACTGTGGTGTTTGTGTCTTGTGTGTATGTGTGTGTGTGTATTTATCTATTTAAGTCTATGTGTACAGGTTTGATGGTGCACACATTCACCAGTGTGTTGCTCCATGTGAACCTACCTCCACACTGTTGGCCAGGGTGCTGATGAACTGGAAGCCTGGAATGCGTTTCTGGGTGCACACCACCCCAACATCTTCTGAATGTTTGCAGTCAGACACTCCAAAGCCGTTGGACTCACACTGAGCCAGGCTCTTCTCTCTACCACTACAGTGGACATTGTCTAGCCAGATACGGCCTGGAACGGAGAGAGGCAAAGATACGAGTGAATGGATATATGTGATGATTTAAAGCTGAAATAGATGCTCTCTGTTAATGAAGGTTCCTGTGGCAGAATCAATGAGGAGTTATCTTTGCTTTCTTCAGTAAAGATTTGAATGGGTTTGGCCCATGAGCCTGCTGGCTTGACATTGGATTACTGCCTATGGGAGCGCTTATATAGACATTTGACTAAGTGACTTGGATTGGATTTAGCTTTTGTACATTGTTGTATGTTGGCTTTCTGCAAATGTTATGTTCATCTTGATGCTGCTTTCTTGGCCTTTGAAAAAGAAATTCTCAATGGTTTCAATTCAATGGTCTACCTGGTTAAATGGTAAAAAAAAAAAAAAAAAGTAAATATGGATATATGTTATGATATACTTGCGTATGTTTTGGTGGCCCCTTGTAAGACTGCTAGCAGAAATGAAGCCCCTTACCCTGGCAGTGTTAGTGCTGTGCTCTACCCACTGAGCCACAGGAGCACAATCTTGAACTTCCCATAACTTTCACCCGTGGATTATTTCACATGCAAACACAAAAGGATGAGTGGCTCTAATACTTTACCTTCACAACCCGAGCCATGTGTCACACCCTATTGACATCTATTTGAGTATTTCCATTGAAGTCTGGCCATAGAGACAGTAGACCTACTCACGTGGAGATGTGTTTGGTTTCCACCACAACCTGACACGTTCTCTCAACCCAAAACCTGGCTGGGAAGTGTTCTCACAACTCAAGCGGATCATCTGCTGACCAGCTGGCTGTTATGAATCAGCCACGAGGAAAACCGCATAACTGTGATCATGGAAACCACCGATGGATTGCGCGACAGGCTGAACACGTTGTTGGGGAACATCCTAACCATACCTAATAAGTGACTTCATTTTATACGCTCCTTCACACACGTAGCCAGCCGCCTGGCAGAAGACGAGTACATTTGGAACATTCTCATTATACAACTAAGTCCTCTGGTATTGAAATACGGCAGAGTTTCCGAGTGTGATCCAGGTTGGCCTCCGAGGGAATATTTTTATTGTACACCTTTTTTCAAACAAATAGTCAACATTGCCAGTTGTGATAAATCTGGATTGCTGTGTTAAAACTATTATTCGCAAGCCTCATGGGAATGTAATTTCACAATCCAGTGAAAAGAGCAGGCAGTACTCAGGAAGCCATGAATTTTCTGATTGAGCTTTTATTGGCACTTTAAGCCAAAGTCAGAATCATAACAAACTGGACAGAGTTCAATGCTCCATATGGTTAAGTTGGGAGATCTGAATAAAATGTATAAAATGACTATAAGTAACATGAAAAACATAAATGACCAAATTATCTTTCAAAATAGTTTCTGTGCAGTTGCAGTTGATCCCAATCCTAACTCTTGCCTTAACCACTGAGCATTGAGCGTGTAGGTTGTAGCCTTTGCCTTTTCTGATGCTGTATTTCTCACATTGAAATTATACATAATAGCTGTGTGAAGAGTTCTTGATGAATAGCTGTGCAGGAAAACACTCTACATCCTAAAGGGATGTCCTCCAGTTGTAATGTGTTTATGCCTTTAATTAAAACCATGAAGTGGTTTCATTCGCCAAGGTAGAAGTCATCATGATGGAAAATGGGAAATGCTCTTGTTCACAGTTATGGCCATGTGTTCCCATCAACTACAAGAAACCAGGGACTCAGATAAAACTAGTTTCCAGTCACAAACACAGCTTCTCTGTGCCTCAAATCTACTCCTTTCAATGCTGATTCTCCTACACACCAAACCAAACATCTACTTGTCAGCCAAAGAAAAACCCTCCTCCGCCACATATACTCAGTCTTACCCAGTCTTAGGTGTGGCTACACTGCTACACAATCTGTGGTATGCACCTAGAATCTGTGATATACAGCATGTGCCTCATAAATATATGATATATAATATAGATTAGATGAATGCCTCATACATTGTCAATGGCCATTGTTTGTTCAAGGCCTGGGCCTGGTGTAAAGCAAAGCCTGGTGTTACAAAATTTTTATTTTCTCTTTCTTCCCATTACTTTTGCTTCCTGAAAAACAGTATATTTACAGTAGTTACATGGTGTACCATAGGCGTGTATAAACACTCCAACCAATAATACCATCATAGATTTTTGAACACACAACCCCCACCCATCATATAAAACCTGGAACTTCACAGCTTTCAAAGTGACAGAGTGTCAACATGGTACGGCGGTGCAGTTTTGGGTGTTCACCCCCAAAAGCCCTGTTTCCTTTTCCTAAGACCCCGTGGTTGTGGTCCCGCTGTTTGTTATGGTCCAACCTGCCCACTTTTGAACAGTCCCTGCCCGCGCCCCGCCCCGCCCCCGCCCCGCCCCGCCCCGCCCCGCCCCGCCCCGAACTGTCCTGTTCCAATCAGAACTACATTGAATTACGGAAGCAAGTCACCATCAAAATACTGTTTCCTTGTTTAACTGTCCCATAGTGCAGAGTGTCCAAAAGTCAAGATCCACTATTGTCCTTTTGGAAAATTAGAAACACTGGGTGGGTGTTGCACATTCGAATGAGCCAAAATGAAGCCAAAATGATGACAATTAAAACAGCCACCATCTTTCTACACCTAAATCATTGTTGAATTCCTGTGTGTAATTTAAACATGTCACATAAATCACTCTCATATAATATGAGGCCTCCCGTTGATTACCTCCCATGCAATATTGTAGCATTACATGCATGGAGTGCATTACTTCATGAATGTGATTTGTCAAATGGCTAGAAAAGCTGTGGTCCATAGGGAAACAAATAACTAAGTTATTTACCTCACTTTTGAAGTGGCTCGCTGGATGCTTGTCTGTGGCTAGCCCAGCGGGAAAACATGTGTCTTTAACAAGGGACACCGAGTTAATAACAACTCACATCTTACATTTACCACCAGCAGCTATCGCATTTACAGAGTAAGGGAAAAACTCATCAGTCTTTTTACAGTTATGGAAGAAGTCATACAAGAAAAAGGGAGAAGATGAGATTACGTCTGTGTGTGTTTCCAGACTTTCCCCCTCATGCTCAGAACTGATTGGCGTGTCTCAGTTCTCCTTTAATGGAGAAACCAGTGCCTGAGGGTATTAGCAGTCAGACAGGAGGAAATGTGCAGCGAATTCAGGGCTTTCCATGGAACATATGAAACCATCTGCAGAGATATACTGCCTCTGAATGTGTGTGGTACTGGCCGGCGGTGAGATTAACACCTTGTGACCCAAAGAGAGTTTTTACACTGAAGACAGCAGTAAGAACATACAATGGAACGATTGAAATAGAGCCTTATATACAAATGACAAGGGTTTGAGCTGAACTGTGGAGGCTTTTGATTAGATTATATTTGGTTGAAGTTCTTGGAATGGGATATGCAGAGTGATAATTGCTCTCTTACCTTCTCCTCTTCCGTACTTGGACGAGGGGGACCAGGACTCGGCGTTCAGGTAGCCCAGCTCTCTGCACACCACTTGGGCAGCGTAGATGGAGAAGTCGTCATCGCACACCGTCCCCCACTCTCCGTTGTAGTACACCTCCACCCGGCCTTCGTAGTGTTTCCGCTTCTCCCCCGCCAGCCGCAGCTGGATCACAGGGGCGTTAGGGTCTGACTGGGCGTGGCACGGCGCCCACATGCACAGCAAGGTGAACAGGACACAGTGGATGGACACCGGGTGCACCATGATGCAGGATGAGAGAACTCCACACAGACAGCTATCTAGAGGGAGACAAAGAGCAAAAGGGTGTCAAGCAACAGATGCTAGGTAATGCTGCACAATACTGCTCTGAACTATGCTACACTATTCTATGGACAGTGTTATATGTACAGTAAGTATCTCTACATGAGATAGGCATTGAAGGTAACATTTTCCAACTATTCAACCTTCCTATACCAAAGAGTTTAAAGGAGGGCTGAATGTTATCCAAAATCAGGATAAACAGCAATTTGTGGTGTGCGGTAGTTGAGTCCAGAATTTGAGCGAAGGACCAATCTCAGTGTAAAGTTGCATTATCAGGCAGTAACAGTATGGTTTGGCTATCATAAGTCAACCAAAGACCCTGCACCCCCCCATGTGCCTCTACACAACCACAAGCTCATGGCCAACAACCATTAACAGAATCCACCACAGTTCCACAGCAGATCGAGCCAACAGCGAAAATAGACTCGACTGCCAGTAAGAGAGAGAAAGAGAAATACAGAAAGAGAGAAGGAGAGTCTTTACTCGGGTTAGGCTAAGGGTAAGGGTTACGTTGCTGAGACATGGATTCCTCTCTCTATCTCCCTGACAGCCTAATGGAGAGCAAATGTGGGATCCTGCAGGGAGGCTGCTGTCATCTATGTGCTGATGTGCGCCAGAGGCTGCGCAGCAGAGGTTCAGAGGGAAAGTTGACTCCACCTCGCTATTTCATGACAGACCATGAAAGTGTCAACGGAGGGACCCAAAGCCCTCAGGGAGGAATGCTCCTGGAGCGAAGGGAGGGAGGACAGGCAGTGAAAGGAAGCAAGGGAGGAGAGGGGAGGGAGGGAGTTAAGGAGACCTCCACCTCTTTAAGTTGTTGGTGGGAAAGGGTGTGGGGGGGGGGGGGGGGGGGGGGGGGGGCTTTCCAAGTTGATGTCATGGTAACGGCCATACAAACTGGCGACGTGACAGGCTTGAAACAGCCTGGAGTAAACAATCAATAAATTGTAATGCTACTCCATGAGACAAGACGTCACTTGTGATCTTATTGTTCTCAGGATGAAACATCTGTTTTCCCTTCCCCTGAATGGAGAAAGTTCAGCGGGGCTAGTTCACTTAGGCCTTATGATATTTAACATATCTGTTAATTTGACTTTGAGAATATGTCAGTGTTAACATAATCCTCCACATCCATCAGAGTTAATTTGACACTTTTTGACAGTTTTAAACAGCCGATCCAGAGCCATATCAGCTCTATGAGTGGACAAACAGCTCACCAATCAACACTTGTCAACTCCAAACAATTGTCACTGAAAAAAATATTTTAACACTGGGAAATTTGCTGTGTATGCTCCAGATAATATTCAACATACAGTATCTCCTACAAAACCAGTGCTGACACATCTATTTCTCACTTAAAAAGAATGTCAGTAGTTAAAACTTTGTCAGTACCATTCATCTGGCTCTGAAACTCCCCTTTTAATAACTGCAAGACTGTGTGGTTGTAAATGGAGATTTGCACATTGTAGACACCATGGCTGTAAAGAGACTTGCATGTAGTCTTGAATAAGAACAATAAGCCTATCAAAGCGACAACTGCCTGTCAGAGAAAGGTAGCCAGGGATTTTCAAGTCAACTGGAAAGTCCAAAATTCCACATGTTGAATTTATAGCTTTCTCACTCAAAGCCAGGCTGGGCTCTCCACAGAGATTCTTTGAATTGCCTATTGTTCATTTCAGAAAAGCATAAATCAACCATCAAGTCCCTCTAAGCCTGGACAAGCACCGTTCCCAGTGAGCTTGCTGGATAAATTACTCTCCAGGCCATACCATTGAAATGCCCAGAGAAAAGAAAGACCTTGTGGCTGTCTGGAGCCAGGAGACAGGGGAATCTGTCCCATGTCAACATCTGAATAATGCCAATAAGTGACAACTTCCAATTTGCTTCACGAGTTATTAGTTATATCACTGATGGCAATACAGTTTACATGACATGTTTTGATGATAAGAAAATGATGATGATAGGATGACAGGAAAACTTTTGGGGGCTGTGAAAACTGTCCCAATTGAAATGCTGCCAATCCATTTGAAATGCAGAATGCAAAACTAGGCTATATTTGTGTTAGACGTTTGACAAAGTTATTAAACCCAAAAGCAGCAATGCCAACGTTATCAGAGCAATAGCCTGCTATCACAAAAAGTCTCAGACATCGATTAGGCTGCATATGAGAGAGTATAACCCATCAGAAGTCAAAATATCCTAAAAAAATATATTAAATGTGAAAAACGCACTTACTTTGACAGATGAAACTATACTTTTTTCGAGAAGCAGGCTTGAGGTTTCCAACCTGTTGGAGTGGATGGTGTGGGCAGCAGCGGTTCTTTGTCCCCCTACTTGGCTGTTTTCTGTGCTCCGCTCAGCTGGCAGCGCCGTCCCGTCCCACTCCTCTGCTCACACAGCAGCCAATGAGCGGCGGCCTCAGCATCCAGCACCCGCCCCCTGGCCCAAACACCAGGGTTATGAAAACACACTAATTGGCGCTAGAAAGCTTATGTGAGTTTATAGAGAACTGGTGAGTGTTAAGCACAGCCGGTCGGACACCAATGACATTCACTCTGGACTAACTTCTAGATTAAATCAATTTATGACACATTTACACAGAAATTAGGAGAAAATTCCCCAGGTTTTAAAAAAAAATCCTATCAATTTAGATTATCAGACAGTGTCAGGTTCTGATCCCCCAAGATCCCCTTTATTAAAGATCTGGATCTGTCGATTCTGAAACCTATTTCCTAAAAGTCTATTTTGATTATGTATATATCTTGATATTGAACGTTTTCTTTGAATTTATGTTCTTCTATGCACTTCAAAATTCTACACATTTCCCAAAATTGTATGACTGTTTAAGTGTTTAATCAGTGTTCCATCTCCTATGCTAGAAAACAATGATCTATTAAAAGTGAAAGTCCCCTATGGAGTTACTCACTCTACACATCATCCTATTGAATGCTCGACATTGATTGGTGGTGTGCCTCCCTCTGTGGCTGGTGGCGCTGCGGTGTTACAGGACACCACCATGTGGTCAGAAGCTGCTGCGGTGCTAATCGACGCGACGTGGTGGTCTCACTTACTTTACACATGGTAATGAAAAGGCTGATCGACCCACAGGACAGGGAGCACAGAAAATATAATTTGGCACAAATTCACAGCTGCGATTTCAAACACAAACTGTACAAACACACTGTGAACTGACTCCACCTGCCTGACTCTAACACATGAGGAATGACAGTCCTGAGTTAACTGATGATCTCCTCTGTCTGAAAATCCCCCCAAAAAATCCCAGACATAAAATGTGATGAAATTCTTTACTTGAATGTAAAATGTGTTGTTTAGCCAACATCCTTCAAACCACTTGTTTAACTTTACCCAGTGTGCTATACTTTTACCACTGTCATTATAGTACGCTTATCACTGAGCGTTAATCTTTCTTTACCTCTTGATAAATACTGATCAGCAACTGTAGCATCATCATCATCATCATCATCATCATCATCATCATCATCATCATCATCATCATCATCATCCCTGGACTGTTTTGAAATGTTTATATGGAGGAGGATTTTCTTCTTATTTCTTTTCTTTTTTTTTGGATGATGATGAAGTCAATGGTGATAGTAATGTGGTGGTAATATTAATTGTGGTGGTGGTGATGATGATGATGATGATGATGGTGATGATGATAGTAGGTGAAAGTATTGCTTCTGGTGGTGGCAGCAGTAGTTTGGTAATGGGCGGAGTGTTGATGATATGATCTCCACCTCCTCTGACTTCCCTCCTCCTCCTCCTCATCTTTGTCCTCCCTTCCTCCTCCCTCTCCTCCTCTACCTCCTCTACCTCCTCCTCATTCTTCCATTGGAGCATCGTGATGAATCACACCTGGCTAGCTTGCCAAATGTGGCCATCAGTAAAAATTGATGGCCACATTTGGCAAGCTAGCCCTTTCCACCCTCCTGACTATTTAGAACAGGTTTGGTAGTGATGGACGTGTTTTAGGAGGCAAAAGGGACTTAATGAGGACGACCACTTGTTTACTTGGAGTAAACTTCATTCCCCTCACATGCTGTAACAGTGGGTGGGCAGGGGAAGAAAAACAGCCAGCATGATCATTTGCTCAAGTTAAGTACTTGATAGCTAGCTGTCTAGAAAATATATTAACGTGATAACAAAGAGTTAATTGCATTTCTCACATTTAGTTAAAAAAAAAAAAGATTGACACAAAACCAGTCTAGTCCAGGGGGCCAGGAAGGGACTCAGCTTTGAAGTCAGTGGTCAGTGGTCAGACCAAACACACACTAATGCAACTCTAATGCTGGTATAAGTGCCAGTTAGTGAGTTAAGTACCTTGGTGGTTCAAAATTGGGCAGTTGCCTGCAATTCACTGCCATGCCAATATTTTGGACCAAGCCAGACTCTTTTGTCATTTTTAATACTATTGTTACCACTGACTAATGGAGGTGACTGCTGGATCTTGACTCAAATACCCAAAATGTGGCAGTAAGCCACAGTAGAATGGCTGCAGGAACATGGAAACAGTGATGGAAGTTGGCTTGTGGCTGGACTGTAGGAACAAACAACAGAGGTTGCATCTGTTTGTGTTCATCACTGCTCTGTCATGGTAGCTGGCTGGAGAACTCCTTCATCTTTGCACGGACACAGTGAGTAGACTCAAGCAACAACAAAGATCTTCTGCCACTGCTATGCAACAGTCATGTTTCTAGTTTGTTCTCTGTGTGCGCTGTGGGTCACATGCTGTTTTTTCTGCTCCATGTAATCTTCCCTGTCTTACTGGTTCTGATGATGCAAATCTCCATGTGTAAAGTACAAACAACATTGGAGAAAGGAGGAAGGTAGTTAACAATTAATTATTTTTGCCACAATAAGAGGAATATTTTTGACACAATCTAAAAGCAGCATTACTAAACAAAGAAAACATATTTTTAAAAATCATATTTTTTATATTTGAGAGGAGTAAGACTTTGATGGGGCATGTGCCCCCTCAGTATGCATTAGAACCATGGGAGTGTAGCCTACTCCCACATGTTGTTGATGCACCTCCACGGGACACTGGCTTAGGATTTTATCCTTAAAAATACTTGATGGCAAGAAGAGGAATCAATTCTGTAATAAATATGCAGATCTTAAATGACTCAATCAAACAAAATGGCATAATATACTTAAATTTTAACCATTTATTCAGGAATGCCTTATGCACAAAATATAGCAGTTAACATACAATCTGGGCATATTTATTTCTTCCATTTTACAAATATTAAGAACAAAATTATGAATATCCTTTTCTTAAAGTATAAAATATACACATATTGTACTGCAACAATGGATTTGCATTGAAAAGCACCTTCAAACAAATGCAACACCACCACAATAAGACATAAAGTCATATTGAAACCCATTTGATTTGGCAAAGACATTTGGCAGTTGATTGTTCTGATCCACGAAACAAAAGAAGGGTCCAAAGCAGGCGTTAGATAAACATATCTAATCAAAAACACACTTTTGTGCTAATTTAGGTTCAGTCAGACCAGGAACATGTTAAAGGAATTGGCAATAGATGTTTTACTACATGGTCATAAGCCCATGTTAGCGGCAGCAGCAGGCCTTCACCTCTAAGCGTAATGTAGCCCACCATGTACTCACATGGCTCACTGGTCTACCATTACAGAGGAAGCATCACAACTGCAAACCTGTATAACTCACTGGTTTTCAGGATATTTTGATCATGCATTTGGCAAAAGAGTTTGGGAACACCTGCATCAGGGAAATAATAATAAAACCAAAACAAAACTTCTTCTTCTTCTTTTTTTTTTTTTTTTACAAAAAGGACAAATTAAAGGCACATCAGCAACATTTGGGTTTACAGACAAAACATGAATATAGTCCAAGAATATCTACATGGCTGCAACAGAATGCGCTGCTTAGGTTTCCACACTGAAAGGCAAAGGAACAGAAAGTTAAATCTGGCAGTTGACGTTTTTCCTACATGAGCTCCAACGTGACTCTCTTCTCCACGTCCATCACTGTCAAACCACTGCCAGATGAATATGATAGAACTGATACATTTAAGATATGATTCTCTTCTTGTTAAACAATCCCATAGATTAGGGAATTGAGGGCCACAGTGTATCTCAAATCAAAACTCTCCATGGTTTCACTTCAAACTATACACAACTAGGGACTTTACCAGATATTGTAGAATGTTATGATGTGCAATAACAGTAAAAAAATAAACTCAAAGGCAACTTAAGATATGCACTGTAATATTGGATACAATTCATTTTGTGCGAATTAAACTGTCCATTTCACAAACGTATGCGTTGCCAAAGAAATGGCAGATTGAAAAAGAACTCAAGGCGAGAAATAGGAATATAATATAATATAGTATGATTTGTTTAGGCACTCAATGAAGTGATCTCTCCCTTCAGAATACTGATCAGCTCAATTAATTACACTGCAGACCAAGCCAGTTGTGGTAATTAAATATGAAGATAAAAAGAGAAACATGGTGGCTGGGCTGTCTGCCTGTGCTCCAGAGCATCTCCCCCTCAGCCTACTGATGAACAAATATTGCACATATCTCTCCCACATGATTTTCTACAGTTTTGTGTAAAACATTATGTATAAAATGTGAATAAACAGCTTGTACTTGTACTCTCTGTTGTACAACTGGCTTGATGATTTTCCCAAACTTGCACACACTTCAAAGGAGAGGACCAACAGAAGACAACTGGTGGATCTCCCAACCTTTCAGTGAGCCTTTAAATCCATGACAGAGCTTGTAATTGAAAAGCACAGGGAAGCAGCCAGTGACCTCACTCACAAAGCCACTCCTTCAAAAATATCTGTCCTTTAATACACATTATGATAACTCTGTGCTTCTTCAACTGTCACATTATGGTATGATGTTTCTTGATTACTGTCATTTCATATTTCAGGCTGAAAAATGCAAATGAGCAAGTGCAATTACCCTACCTTTTTGATAATAATTTTGAAGAAAAAAAAAGAGCAGACAGAGAGGAAGGTTGAGATGTGCTGAGATGTGGTAAAGTATTTACATCACACGTTACAGTGGGAGAAGTCTGGGGCTGGAGCTGAGGGAGTGGGACTAAGTGCTAGAGAGTTTGATAAAAGGCCTCTTAGTCTGTTCCCAGTTTGGCAATCAGTTCATCACAGATCTTGGTGAGCTCCTCAATCTCTTGATTCTATGAGAGACAGAGAGAAAGAGAGTGTTAAAAATAGGTGTTGAATGTGCTAAATGTAACAGTTTAACATCTATGATTCAGTGCCACATGGAGATTTTGAGATTACCACAAGCAAATGAGACCATCACTGAGAAGATTGGCAGCCTCCATGGCAGTACATTTTACATTGTGTGACACAGGGTGGATTCGGAGGAAAATCTGCTGGATTGCTTTACAGCAGATAACAGGAAGAGGGCGCTGTTCTTCCAGCACAAACAGAGCTAAAGCTTTTTGCAAGTTTCTCTCAATGGCAGATGATGGAAAAAGTGGAAGGCCGATGGAAAAATCACTTCCAACATGTTTATCCTCTTAAGTAAAACCAAAGAGAAAACCTTTGACAAAGGCAAAGAGGGTTGTTGCGGAAACAACAGGTATTATGGGAAATGTGGTCTTAATTTTGAGAAACAATAGTACAAACAATACCAGTGGTGTGAGATAAAGGATACCAATGGTCTCAAACATGGTCTTATTTGTTTAAGGTAATTATACCAAGGTACACCAACGCGTAGCACCTTTAACCAGAATAACAGACTTCTAAAAAGACGTATCAGCCAGTAGACATTTAAAACAGTTTATCATGTTCAAATTACCTTTTGGAGGACAGCTCTTTCAAGTGAATCCACCTTCATCTGCTCCTTCCTCAGGCTGGCGTTGAGCGCCACACTCTCACCATTGGCTTTGGTGCGCACCTGGGCTATCTCCTCATTGGCCCTGCAAGAGGCACAAGAGACAGGTAAGGATCATCAAAATGACAGACTCGTATGTCTTGTTTGGAATTTGAAATAGCTTTTTACAGTAAATGAGGCATTAATTGCATTCAGACCTATGAATGAGGATATGTGGAGACAAACCGTGATGGGATGCCTAACTTACTTGTCCAGTTTCTCCTCAGCATGGATCTTGAGGGTGTGGTATCTCTGCTCCTCCTGTTTGACCCGCACCAGGTACTCCTGCGCACACTTCTTCAGCACCTCTTCATTCTGGAGAGATACAGCAGAGGAGATCAAGAGATCCGGCTATTATGCACTGATGCGCTGACATCTCACAACCTCGTTAGCTCTACTGACCTTCTTGAAGCCCTCCAGGACAGTCTTCATGTTCTCGTACCTCCTGAAGAGGTCGGAGAGCGAGCGCTCCACAGAGTTGAGGTCGGCCACGGCCTGGTCCCTCTCCATGGTCAGCTGCCTGACGCTCTTATGACAGGACAGGGTCTTCTGCTGCTGCTCGTCCTCTGTACGCAGTGAAAGGGTCAGATTTAAAGGAAGGAACAAAGCCAGGGTTAGAGGCATACTCAGTCTTAACGGCTAAAATGATACATCATTGTGGGTACACCACCAGATTAAATAATAAAAAAAAATCGCCAACACCTGAATGCATATTACCCCAATTGTTTGAAATTGTTTTCAGTATATGTGGTAAAAGTTGCTTTGATGTCTTGATTTTTTGTATCCTGTTATTTAGGAAACACATTGTAAATTTAATGCATCTTTTGTGGGGAATGTATTGCAGCTTGAAGGTGACCCAGATTTTGAGAGAGCAGCAATAAAGTAGAACTAAACACTATTTACAATAAAGCGACCCTCCAGTCTATGTTCAAAACAAACAGAAAACACGACCACTAGGTGGCAACAACTTACCAATCATCTGTGCAACTGTTTTCTCATATTCTGCAACTATTTTCCTGTCAAGATGAAAATAGAAAGCAGCCCTTTGTCAACTTTGTTTCACCAAGTTATTTGTAATCTGTTCTACATTTGCACTCTAATGTTTTGTACATGTGAACCAAGGCGGCAGAGAAACAATTTAGTTTCATACCTCATCTCCAAAACCTCTGCTCTGCTCTCCTCGTACTTTCTCTTCCACTCATTAGCCTCAATCTCTTTAGTGATGATCTGTTTGGAAGAAAAAAAGGAAAAACTTATATAGAAGGGTATTTAAGGAGTTAATAATGATGCTGTTTAGAGCTCTGGTGTGTGGTAGTGACGAACCTCTTCTCTGATCAGGGTGAGCACCGCAGCCTTGTCCATCTCACTCAGAGGCATGCCGTCCTGGGACGGGGAGTCTGTGTCTTGGCCCTCACCGCCAATCACCTTTGATATTTGGTTGGAGTCCGACATCATCTGACAACATTCAACATCCTGTTATATTTTACGTTTAGATCCCCATGCCTTGTCCCGAATCGATACCTCGGTTGCTTTTATTTGCCATATCAGACATTTTTACTTATGACATGGCTTATTTGCAGTATATAAAAATCCCAGGAGTTTTCTAGGACATGTACTGCAAATTTGACACCATTTTATTAATCAAACATTTGTCTAGTATCGAGGTGCTAGTGTGGGCGATCTTGCAACAAATGCTCTGTTAGTACAATGGGCTCAAAGTTGGGATGTTAGTCTAAGAAAAATATTTCTTTAAGAGCGATTGGATTTCTCCTGTTGCAAAAATGGCTGGTGGGACGCAAGATTCCAGGTTGTAAATGATGTCCCAGTATGAACAATAAAAACAGGTGGGATTCCAATTACCTTCTTCCCAACTGTGATGAAGAATGGCTAATGGAAAAATTTTTCACACAGTTTTCCCTTAGTCCACTTACCAGGTCATGTTTCAGACTGCAGGTGTCCTTCTCCTCCAGGTCATCTGTAATCTTGGTCTCAGTCCCTACAAGGGGGAAAACCCAAATAATTCAATATAGATCTAATGTTGACATTTAATAATACTAATTATTTATATTTAAATGACATTTAAAGGAACATCAGTTCACATTCCACAGTACTCAGACCTGAGGAACATTGCGGAGGACACCTATGAGATAGTTTTAATGTAAAGACATTTATCATTTTCTTATAAACCAAGTGACATGCTGCATGAGTTGAATGGTATTTGTAGAGGGCTATGTATAAATAGAAAGAGATTTGATCCAAATTACAATCCCTTCTGCAAGCAATAGCACAGCTCCAGGATATTTCCCGTGCTGTTTGGCATGGCATTGCATTTCTCAAACCTCACAAGAGGTTGGGCAGCAGGGTGGCGCAGTGAGTGGAGAAACTGCCCTACAACCACACAACAGGATCAAGCCTGAGTCAGCAAGCACCTGTCCTGCTGAAGAGTTCTTGAGTAAGACACTGAATCCCTACCAGCTGCAGGGCTGCTACTCTGCAGCTCAGCCTGACCTCTGACCTCCTGTGGAGGGGGCAAGCGAAAAGAGAATTTCCCTATGAAGATCGATAAAGCATCAGGGGTTCAAGCCGTATGGCTGAAACACTATTGTATGTGTTTGTTTGTTTTGCAACGGTTTGTTTTGCTATTTTTCTGTTGCAACGGCACCCACCCATGTTGGCCAGAGGATGGCACTATAATTAAATGTCAAACATTTTCAGCTTTAAAAGGCCATAACTCCCACACCTTAAATCTGATTGACACAAGACTCTGTATACATATGCATCGGTTGTGAGAGACAAGGACAATTCTGCATACCAGTTTGGATGAGACACTAAATACAGTATTAGACAGTAGCACTTTAATTGTTTTACCATTCACACTAATGAAACTTTAACATCTACTAAACAGCTTTAAGGCCTTAATGTAAAAAGTTTAAATCCCTACAATTGCTGCTTACAGCTATAATTATGATGATGATAATTATTATCATTCGATGGCAGAAATGCTCATCACACCATGTCAGAATTTCCATTTGTCTGAACTTAAGTCTGATGAACAGGGGCGCTGTTTTTCTAATACATGATTTGATGCAGAAATGCCATGTTTCAGTGATGACCACATGATATGATGATTGCACCACTGCTGCAGACTGGTGCTTTTAATGCATACCAGTGGGATGCATCTGTTCCCTAGCGTTATATTTGCAACCTTCACTTATCCAGGGCAGGTTTTTGCTGAGCATGCTTTTTAAAATCTTTTTATACAGTTATACACATTCTGGGAGCTACGCAGTCTGTCCTGGTATTGGAACTGGCAACCTTTCAGCCACAAGCCCACTTCTGTAACACCACACTATGCATTTACACTGAGCTAGAATGGTCTTTCCTGTGCCCTAATATTTAAACACTCCTCACTTCACTAGATCACAAGATATCATAGAGGCTTAGCTGGAATTAAATAGACTAGATGTTATGACTAAGCCCCTGGATAGCAATACTTAACAGATTCCAGTGCTTTTTGCATCAGATAATCAGATAACACACAAAAGCAAGTATAGCTTCTTGGACAAATAGGCCAGCTAGTCCTTTGTCTGAAGCCGAGGAGTAAGAAAAAAGATCCCAAATGCCCCCAGGCAGGAAGAGTGGATTCCCTTAGAGTGGCTGTTCCCTTGTGACTGTGATTTAGCACCGTTTCTACGCAGCTGTTGAACTTCACTCTCCTTTCAGTATCTCCTTTTGCCTTTTGTCCAATTTAACTCAAACACACTATTATGATACCAATTTACAAAAGAGGAACGCTGCTTTGTCTCCAGTGTAGTGAGAGGTGACAGGATCATCCTTTGTCATCGGTGGGTCATCGGTGCTTTTTAAACATGCCTTGGATACATTTTTCTGCCAGAACACTATTATGATTATTAAACTTTATGAACAAAAGGGGATCCTGAAGACAGACATACCGTCAATCATAGACATATCGTTGATGGGCTGACTTTTGCCTGGTCCTTTGCTGCACTCAGAGTCTCCTCTCTCCGCCTGGGTGTCTGTGGTCTGGCCCATGATGCCGGTGGAGGCCAGCTTCTCCTCGTCGGTGGCGTGATGAACTCGCTGGGTGATCTCTGGAGCCTGAACCACCACCTCCTCCTCCTCCTGAACACATGGATCACGTTAGATATTAGCTATTCTGAAAAAAACAAAACTCCTTACAGAAAAACATTTTAGTTAGTACCTGTTTTAAAACCTTTTCCTACCAAATACTTGAGGATGGAATCATGTATATTTTCAAACTATTGAGTGATAAATTTCATGTAGCTTTTTATCTAAAAAGTCAATATGTAGTGTTTTGGACTGAAACCTTTCATGTGAACAAATATGGATGGATATAAGTGACTTCAGATATGGTAATATTACTTATCACTATCCCATACATCCTTCATATCTCCAGTACTTAACTAGTACTCTACTGTAACCCCTCTGTAGGGAAGTTATATTAAGATAACATTGTTGGGTGTGACAAACTCTGTGTTAAGGCAACTTGAGAGACTCTGGGGGTATAAAGCATCTTTGTGTCCTGAAGATGGAGGAGGTGATTATGTTGAGGGCACATGGGACTAATATTTGACTGCTGAGTGATGATGAGTCACGGATCTGTCACCACGCCAACCCAGCACTGCAGAGCTGGACACACTGATGCTCCTGTCAGCTTTAGTACTGTGTGTGTGTGTGTGTGTGTGTGTGTCAAGAGGTGAGGCCCAGAGGGTGGAAAGCTGCTGAATAATGGGCATTGCAGTGTCACTGCAGTAAGGTGAAAATTTTCAGCTGATACTGCGCACATACACACACACACACACACACACACACACACACACGCACACACACACACACACGCACACACACACACACCTGATTACCTGATTGCACACGTCAAGGACCAACGACTGGCTTTCATATTTCTGTAGTTTACAGGAATTCCTACAAAACAAGCACAGGACAATGATACAAGTGTAAAAAAATACAAAATATTCATCCTTATCTTAGAATTCAAATTCATGGTCACTGTTAGCTGCAAGCATTTTTTGTGCCATTTGAGCTCGTTGCACAGTCCCATATCAAATGAGGAACAGATACATATAACCATACTGGTGATGCCCAACTTCTGGAGGGATCACAAGACGAGACAAATCGAGGTGCTAATGTGCGAGGGGATGGCCTTGTGAGTCGAGGGGGAGTGAGGAAGACGTCTATTTGCTTCGCATGCTCCTTCACCGGCCAGTTTTCAAACGGCACATGCCATGAGACGAAGAGTAAAATGGCAAGCAGGCGTGACGAGGCAGACAGAGAAGGAGAGCATCGATAGCGAGAGTACTTACAACAGAAAACAGAGAAACTTGACTTGTTCAGAGGTCCTGAGGCCAATAGAAGTGGACGAAAGCAGAGGTTGGGGGTTGCGTAACAGACAAGAGGAGGAAGGATGAGGGATGAAAGGGATACAGCGAGGGAAGGGTGTAGATTTGAATGAGAGAATGGGGGAACAGGGAAGAAACAAAGGAGAGCGAGTGAGTGACTAAAGGTGTTCAGCTCAGCATGTTAGATACTCAGAGTTTAGCGTTTGGGGGGAGGTTCGGTCATAAACACAAGATGCCAACAGCCCTGTAAAAGCTGAATTTCAAACACTGCAGCTAGAAGCACTTAACAGCCTATATATAACCTCTTTGGGAATCACATCAATGGCAATATGCAGTGTTAAGTGTTTGGCATGAGCTCAAAGCATTGTTTGGTGTGCCTCCAACCGCTCGTGGATATAATAATAAAAAATACAGCATGAGAAACAGCAGACTCATTATGGTCAATCTAAAACTTATACAAGTGAATATAAATCAAACAACTTGAAAAATATACAATGAACTGAATATCGTTGTCTATACAATGTTACAACCACAAAATTGCAACCTTCTGGAGGGAATGGCGATTGAGTGGTAAGGTAACCACCGTTACCTTACCACTAAGATTATGAACGTATGGGTGGAAAGTGAGTGTCATCCAAGCCATTTCGCTGTAGACTTACGTGATTGTCCTGTCCTTGCTTTTCTTGGGAGCTTGCTTCGCTTTCTTCTCCTCTTGCGGGTGCCCTGCTTTCTGTTTGCCTCCATCTTTTACTTTTTTCTCAGGCTGAGGGGTGCTATTGGAGGAGTCCTCATTATTCAGGGCTTTGGAGGGCTTGAAGGGGTCCACAGAGTCATCAAAGGTATCTGGGTCAAAGCTATAGGAGCCCTTGGTGAGCACTGGAGGGCTGCTCATTGTGTTATTGCTACCGAATGGATTGAAGTTCGGGTCATCCCACTGACTGGGATCAAAGTTATATGTTCCTGACTTGGGAATAGGAACATCATCCAGATTCAGAGGTTCAGCAGACTCTGAAACTGACGTGGAAATAGTTTCTGCAATTGGATCCGGCACTGGCTCTGACACTGGTTGACAAACTGGTTCAACTGGTTCAGATACTGTGGGTTCTGGTGCTGGTTTGCAGGCAGCCGCTGATGCTTTGGGCCTCTGCTTCTTTCCTGGGAGTTTGCTGACTGTCTTTTTCCCACCTAACTTCCTCGGAGGTGGCTTGCTGACTGCCCCCTCGTCCAGACCGAACTCCAGCTTCACAGGCTTCGCCTCCGAAGACGACTCCATCACCTCTACTTCCGTTAGAGATGCAGAGCCAGCCTCGCAGACAGGGAGTGAGCTACCGAGCGGCTCTAGTCTGGGGAGAGAGTTTGGGCCGCATGGAGGGGGGGAGTTCTGGATTTTGGATCCGCCGCTGGTGAACGGGTTGAAGCTGTCATCCAGCTGGTCAGGGTCAAAGTTGTAGTTGACCTTTGGGACATGGAGTTCTTGTTCCTCATCCTCCTGAGCCAGCTCATTCAGCGGGGCCTTCAGCTTCAGCGATGGAGGCTTAGACTTGGAGGTTTTAGTCTTTCGAGCAGGCTCTGTCTGGCTAAGGAGGCCATTACACAATGTTTCTGGGCCAGCAAGAGGGTTCTCCTCAGGGGGCTCTGGAGCTGTACTGGCTGCAGGTCCGCTGGTCTGGGTTGAGCCTGGGTCTGGGATTGGAGCTGGAGCCACATCTGGGACAGGAGCTGGGACTAGGATGGGGGTCGGGGCTGGGGTTGGCTCAGGGGCTGGGACTAGGATGGGGGTCGGGGCTGGGGTTGGCTCAGGGGCTGGGACTAGGACAGGGGTTGGCTCAGGGGCTGGGAATGAGGTTGGAGTTGTGCATTTAGCCATTTCAGGCTCTGTCTTCATTGAGGATGAATCAGGCACCGGCACAGAGGACAAGGCTTCTGGAAGGTTCTCTGTTTGTTCTGATTTTTGGGCCTGGATGTCTATTTCCAGTGGGCCACCCAGTGGGACCACAGGCTCATCCTGACCCATGTTGTGGTGGAGCAACATGTCCTGATCCTCAGCAGGACCAGTCACCATCAGCTGCTCATCCTGCTCCAAATCTGAAGACGAAATGAAAGAAAACAAAGCCAGAATTAACCGCAGAAACCCGCTCATAAGTGAAACACAAAAAGACAAGAACGGACCAGCCATGCAGGTCTCTGTTGCCAATAATAGTCTGTCCAATCACTTCTACACCAGTAGGTAGGTGATGTCTGATTGAAAGCCTGCTTGAAAGTAGGTTGCTAGCCAGCCAACTGGTCCAATTGCTTCTGTTGCCATGGTGATGTTTTACTTTGAAGGCAGTTGACAGTTAAACCTAACAAAAAAAATACAAAAACAGCGATGTTTTATTTTGTGTGTTGGGTGCTGAGGCAACAGGGACAGAGGCTGTGATGTAATTATTATCCCCAGGGCCCTTTGAAATATCAACATATTTCAGCATGGCTGTCAGTCTCACACTATTCATGTAACATTATGTTGCTAGGAGACTAGCAACAGCCTGGTATATTTATATCCACATCCATGCATATTACCATGCAGCCCTAGTGTCATTTGCAAAATATTTATGCAATCTAACATGCCCATACTCATTACTCCATACAATATTTTGTTATAGAACTAGAACAGTATATGGTTCTCTTCTTTGCTCTCTCTCTCTCACTCTGGTGTGTACATGTTTTTCTGAGCGAGAGAGAGAGAGAGAGAGAGCGAGAGAGAGAGAGAGAGAGAGAGAGAGAGAGAGAGAGAGAGAGAGAAAGAAAGAAAGAGAGAGAACGTGCCACAACAAGGGCAAAACTCACTGATTGATTTGTGGTGGCTGTTTAGTTTGCAACAAGAAGCTGATCTTGTGGTCTAATTTGATAATAAATCTTAAATATATTAGTATAAATATTACTGATGTAATTATTGGTGGCACACTCCTCACAGATCTGCACACTGCCAGATCCAATGCAATGTGAATCAATGCAGCATGACAGTGAATTACAGTATGCTATTTGTTATCAGTTGAGTGCACTTCTATGAAAACCAAGCCAGCAGTACACAGCTGCTATACAGAAATCCTATCACATTTCTATGAATAATAACAAACTCAAAATTAGCTACCAATGTTATGGAACCCACAGTATTATGCAGTAGCATTGCTATTGCTGTTGTATATGCATTGACCCAAGCCAAAGGTCTTCTCCTCATGTAGTTCTCATTAGATTCATCCATCCATCCTGGAGACAGACAAAGCAACCGTCTGTATGATCAAGGATCCGGCTGTTATTGTCACCAAATATGCATTGCTTTGATTTGGGTTGGGTGCCCTTTGAGTGGGACAACGACTCATTATTTAGCTCTCTAGAAAATATTTACAAGCTGTTTAAGGTATATCCTGTCACGGATGTAGTAATGGAGACTTTGAACAAGCACAGACAAACAGAGCCATCAGCATGTTTACACTACAAGAGGTTTCTAGAGGCACTTCAGCTCTCGTCTGCCGGGAACAGAGACGGATCCAGAGCTGCTTCTCCACAGCTGCAGGAGGGGATGTTTGTGGTGGAGACAAAAGTGAACTCCCTCCTCCTCGCTCCATACTGGCCGACCTTTACAGCACACACTTTTGGAAATTGTTGCTGGAAGGATTATCCGTACCAAAACAATGATTGCATCACATTTACCACTCACAAAACATGGCCACAGGGTTTCAAAGCTCCTTAAAGGAGTGGAGAATAAAACCCAGATCGCTGTGTGTGGAGCAGCGAGACGGAGGACTGCCTGAGAACATGTTCAGTCACTCTCCTCCCTCTGACCTCTACCATTGACCGATGCAAAGCAGGCCGAACCAAAGCTTTTGTCAGACCTGTTGAATTCCAGAGCAAAGGCCATTCCCACACTCTCCTATAGACTCCTCCTCCCAGTGATTCAGATGACAAGGACGGCACAGCCGACATCATCACAACCCAAACCAGAGTCCCAGCTCAGCATGCATACCAGCTTACTTACCAAGCATGCAATTCACACTTCAGCGCCTGCTTCAGTGTGAGACAGCCTTGACTGTTTTTCATTAAACATTGGGCTATGCATTAATAATAATGCAGTGTTTGCATGCTGTATGTGCTGAAATTTTAATGCTGGAATAACTGGTACTCATAGTTAAACAAGGCAGGTAAACTCTTCTTGGAAGTTGATATGCAGTAGGCAGGTACATTCCTGAGACAGACAGTCAGACTGCATATGTCTCCAATTACACTGGTATGGTGAACTTGATATGTGACACACACAGTTGAGACATAATAGTGGAATTCAACTCAACCCAAATTCAATTTGGAGACAGATTAAATGAACTATTTATATATATCAATTATTATTTAGTTGATACATATTTTAGTAGGTGAGGACTTTGTAATGCAGGCTAACTATTGCTTACTGTTGACCACATACATACTTGTAAACAAATGAACATGCACGCGTGCATGCGTGCACACACACACACACACACACACACACACATAATGTCTCAGCATTCACAGAGACGTTAAAAGACTCTTGTTGCCATGGCAACAAGGAAAGAAGTATGCTCTGTCTATGTGTGTGCTAAGTGATACTGAAATGGCATTTTATTGCTTCTGTTCCATCGGTGTGTGTTCAGTTTGTTTATGTAAATGAGAACCTTCAAGTAGAATACACCTTATTGCCCCCAGGTATTACTGTAGTGTGTTTACACCTTGGACAGTATGCTGTGTCTCTCTCTCTCTCTCTCTCTCTCTCTCTCTCCCTCTCTCTCTCTCTCTCTCTGTTATTTGCACACAAGGTAGTGCTCAGCAGCGGCCTCACCTGCTTTGCCTGCATCAGTATTGTTGTTCTCCAGCTCTCCTCCTGGGACTGTCAGAGGGGCATGGACTGGAGTTGCTGCTTCAGGAGTCTCAAAATGGCCTTCTGAGTCAGAGCTGTGGTAGAGAGGGAGAGAGAGAGAGAGAGAGAGAGAGAGAGAGAGAGAGAGAGAGAGAGAGAGAGAGAGAACAACGCAGTTTACTATTTCCTGTCTCATCTACAGCACCATACAGTATGAGGTATGAGTCTGCACCATGCAGACTACTTGGACTTATAAACACTCAAGCATGGGAAAGGACAGGACTCTAGATTAGAATGTATTTTAATTGGCCATTGGCTGAAAATCAGTGATCTTTACCAGAAAACAGGCCACAGATGCTTTCCAGAAGAAAAAAAATGACTATATCACAGTGTTACATCTGAATCATGGCAAAGTAAAGCCTTTTGTTATTGTACAGCTGTCTGTACGCACTAGTGTAGCAAGTCATAGATTTGATTTTTTTCAAAAAGTCTAGATTTTTTTCATGTGGACATTTCTCAGTATTGATTTTGACATTACACTGTAGCGAGTATGTGGTCTGTGGTATGTAACTACTACATCACACTGCAGCAGACATGAAGTTATATAACCTATTGAGCCTATTGAGATGACTAGGAGATAAGCATGGACATTGATATCACTTAATGATTTAGCACTCCAGTGTACAGTATGTGGCTGAACACTCATGATAGTGTTTGGTTGATAAAATGTTGATAGCTGTGGGAGACAGAAACCCAACACTGACTTCCCTATAAAACACAAGTAGCGGTCTGGAAGAGTCAGCAGGGGAGGAATCTAGCTGTGAAGCTCCTCTACCACTTCAAACAATGGCTAAGGTGATAATGTTATCAAAGCAGACATGAGGAGCAGACACAAAAAAGGCCACGGAGCCTTGTGTGTGTGTGTGCCGTGTCTGTGTGTGTGTGTGTGTGTGTGTGTGTGTGTGCGATGATTACATCATTACACTAATTTGTACCTGTCTGCAGTGCTGGAGGCATGTTGTTTCTCTAAAGCCACAGAAAAGAGGCTGAGAAAAAAATTCTCCCTTTGTATGCTCTCCAGTCAGACCGCGTCACGTTCCGCAGACACAAACAGCACAAGAAACACCTCATATTCTCATCCAGAGCAACACCAGGAACATTTCAGTGTTACACAACCAAATGACACCACACTTGATGTTTCTGCACGGCAACAACAAACTGTCGCTGCTCGTGAGACCATGGATATATTTTTCTCTTCAGGAGGGAATTTGTTTGAACGTTTCCCCTCTTATTCTTCCCCTTGTTTCACCCAGCCTTACAGCATTGGTGATTACACAACCTGACAGGTGGAGAAGCAGAGCGCACATACAAACACACACTGACACACACACACACACACACACACACACACACGCACACACACACTCCTCCAGACAACGTGAACCACACTGCCAGTAGTCTCAAGGCTCAACTCTTGGCACAACACTTGCCTGTAGCCTTGAGATCTCTCCTCCTCTTCCTCTCCTCTCTCTCCACGTTGCTCCCTTCCCTCGCTCCCCTCCTGCCCCTCCTCATCCTCCTCTCCTTCTCCTCCTCGCACCGCCGTCCACGTCCATTTGGCCCATGACACGGGGGACAGCCAAGACATGTCTTCTTGTTTCCACGGGAGGGAGGTTCCTCTTCCGTCTGTTGACTTCACTGACTGACGAGCTTCACTGGAGAACTGGCCGCTTCGCTCTGCTTCTTCTTCCTCAAATTTCCACCCTGCCCACCGTCCTCACATCTTTCCACACAGCTTTCTCTTCTTCATAGGAGTTGCCAGTTTCCCATGAAGGGATGGAGACGTTTCTTTTCTACCGTTCAGGTTCTGCCGGTGTATTTTCTTTCTCGGGATGACAAAGGCTTCAGCTGCCTTCTCTCTCCCTCTATCTCCTCTCTCTCTCTCTCTATCTTTTCCTTTTTCCAGTCACGCTCGCTCCCCCTCTGTCTCTGTGGCAGAATACCACAGCTCTGATCAGCTGGTTTCCAAAATGCTGCTCTCACTCTCTCTCCTTCTGCATCCCCCACCCCCCTCCCTCTCTCTCCACCTCGGGCCCGTCCACTGAGAGAAAACACGGGGGGCGGGGGGAGGCAGGAAGCTCGCGCCTCAGACAGGATTGCAGCTCCGCCTGACCCAGCTAAACTGGTTTCCCCTGTGGTTCGAGAATGGTATCTCCCTGTCAGGCAGCTCCTCCACTCCGAAGCAGAAGGAGGGAGAGAGAAAACAAACACAGGAGGAGGAGGAGGAGGAGGAGGAGGAGGAGGAGGAGAACTGGTGGGGCTCCACATTTTACAGCCCAGAGAGAAGTTAGGAATGTGGGGCCGGAGCTTAACCCTTCCTTGCTCCCCCAGGCTGTTTAACCGTTAACTGTTTCTCTGTTTCAGTGGCAGGCATGCGAGACCAGGGGAACCGGTTACTGTTGCTTATAGTCCCTGGGGAACTACCTGACTGGAGGCATGTGATCCAGTTTGCCTGAGGTAAAGGGTCAGATCACTCCCTGACAAGAGGGCCCGACCTCTACTGGACTCCCTAACAGATGGTATAGCATCTGACACAGGCACACATCACATATCATGACGGAAAGCGAGTGAAGGAAGGAAGAAGTCTCAGTCTCTCTGATATCACTGATGATGTGTGTCTGAAATAAACCTCAAGAAGTCAGTCTTCTCTAGAATAACTAATGTTGATGAAAAGGCCAACGGAATTCAGTCATCATCCAGAGAGGACTCTCCATTTCAAGTTATACAGACTTACAGATGCCATGTCTTATGTCTTATGTGGCACGAGGCTCGTCATGGATCTTTGGTGTATTGTTGTTTATATTGCACTCCAGAGTTTGGTCTGCAACAGCGAAACTCCTCCCAAATTCCCACTGAGGAGGAGAGACACATGTGGCTCAGTCAGAGTTTCCACATTAGAGTCTAGACCAGAGAGAAGGTGGAGTCTCTCTTCTGTCCACTTATTTGCCCCTCCACTGGGTCTGGTGGAGGTTTTGACCGGAGGAGAGGGTGAGGGGACTCTGTATGCATCGATCATGGTAGTAGTTAATAAAAAGAGACGATCGCTGGAGCACATGGATCAGTTCATGCCGTCTCTGATATGTTCCTTTTCTGAAAGGCAACAGACTTGCCTGTTTTTGAGGAATCCCTCATTGAGTCCAGGCCTATCAGAGCAGAAGATTAGCTGGTGTCTAGTCAATATGATCAGTGACCCTGGTCAATGATCTTTGATCAGTACTGATAAGGTGAAGTTTGATTAATAAACAGACAAGACTATGAGAAAAGAGCTTCAGTCTGCTCAGCTGTAGCACATGGGGAACCTTAAAATGGCAGTGTGTGGAGTCTGTGGAGGATTTTTATGAACAATAACTGGGTGCCTTTAAGAGGAAAGAGTATTGGACCCTTTGTTTCCATGGATTCACTGTTTATTTCAAACCGCCTCTCTGCACTAGTGGTGAGGGGCCAGTGAAGACACATCGTTTAGCTGGTTACATAAGAATAACTGTCAGAAAGCATGAAAGCATCACCATCTTTTGCTGCTTTTCCAGAAACGTGATCACTTCATTGTACTGTGCATCGCCTTCTCTTCCTCTTCTTTTGAAAGTGAGAACGGTGCTGCTTTGACTGTTGCTGTTCTAGTCTAAAAATGGCAACAATAAACATCAGTAGGTAGCGTGAGGCAGCTGTGTGTGTGTGTGTGTGTGTGTGTCTTTCCAGAGAGGAGACCACCCCATTCTTTATGGCTGCGGCACCTCTACCACCATCACTGCTGCTGCCCAGGAGTCTGACGCTCCACTGTGATCCAAACACAACTAAAGGGAGAAGAGCTCAGATTTCAAACACAGAGGGGGTGGGGGGGGTGGGGGGGGGGGTGGGGGGGGGATGACTGAACGACTTTAGTGAGTCACAAGAAATGCAGTAAAACAACCTGAACTCCCCTGTTCCCTTATCAAGAAGGTTTTCTTAGTCGACACCACGACCCAAATTCAGCCTATCTCACCACAAATGTGAGTCATGATCTATGTTTACTCTCCATGTCAGATTGGCTTAACATCCAATAACAATGATTTCATGACAAAGCAGCTCTGATACACTGTAGTAAACTACACAGCTCAAGAATCTGAAAAGTAAACATCCAGACACAAAATGTGCAAAAGTGACACATGGCCCATGCACATGCACACAAACACTCCACATGTCTACTCTCCTGTCTCTGGAACACTTTAACGAAGCTCTTGCCATAAATTTGAGACCGCGTTCTAATTTAAGAGGACAATACTGGAAACAAATCATTATATAACAGCCCTTCCTCCGGAGCCAGAAATAAGTGTGGACACACAGAGATGACCTGGCTTTGGCAAACTGACTGAATCTATCACAAGTTCCTGTAAATGAAAGAATGTGACAGAAAGGGAGAGGCAGAGGGGCAGACAGAGGAGAAGGAAGTGACTCAAACTGAACGTGTGTGTGTGTGTGTGTGTGTGTGTGTGTGTGTGTGTGTGTTGTAGCATGCAGTTGACTTGTCCTAGAAGTGGGGGAAAACCCTCAAACAGCAATATATGGCAGCTGTGGAACTGACAAAAGATGCTTACATGTTGCTTTAAAACACAAACTGAACAATGTGACATGAACATTAAACAAATTGCAGCAAATGGAAGAGAAAAAGTTCTGCTTTACCATCAAAATAAGGAAGTTGTGGACCACATCCTTTTAGAAATGAGTGTTGGTGTATTCTCTCTAACCTACAGGATGGCACTCTATGTGTCGCAGTGCCACCTAGTGGCCGAAGAGCTTATGACACCCGGTCTACCTGTTTACTGTGGTATAGGAGAATGGGGTCGTTTTTAATATTCTGATAGTGATAAGCATTATCCACTCAAATATCAACATAGCATTTGATTTACAACGTTCACCCACAGGCCTGGAATGAGTTAATGACAGCATTGCAATAATGGACTTTAAAGGATAAGGCCGGTGTTTTTTAATGCATTGCTTACCGTCAACAAATCCTATGAAAATAACAAAATCAACAATGCGTTTGCTCTACTCCCGTTACTTTCTGACTTCCCACGTACCGTTTTTAGCCGTCAACCCAGAAGTCATTGGCTCCAATTGTAAGATAAAACCCCTGAAATACAGCTCACAAAAACATAGTTTCAATTTTAAAAATAACTCTTACCACGAAAAGTCAGACTGTTGTAGTTATTACCAAATCAAATTCAAATGGGAACAAGTTCTTCATTACGCCGGGGACTATTTTCGGTGCTACGGAACTACTTTCCTGAGATCGCAAAGTGTTTACAGCCGGCTTATTAAGTTGTTTGAGGAAAAAGTCAGCTGGCCCGGTGCATCGCGATGATGAAATATGTTGCCCAGAGCAACGGCATGGCTCTTTGACGTGTTTTTAATCTTTTAATACAATGGAGCTCTGTGGCTGCTGGGACATGGCTTCATTGGGCACCGGCTACATGGACGAGACTTGCTGGCAAAACAAAATCATTGTTGATTTTGTTATTTTCATAGGATTTGTTAACGGTAAGCAATGCATTAAAAAACACCAGCCTTATCCTTTAAGAGGATTAAGAGGATTCGATGTTTAACTGTGATTACAGTATACATTGAATAAGTCTCTCTATAATAGAGAGGGCAGAATAAAACTCTTATTGATAATGCTGAAATTTACAATGGTGCCATTCCAGTATATCTTCCTAATACAGAATGTACAAGGAATGCAACAACACAATATAAAGTTAAATATTGTAATGTACTAAATTGGCACATACAAAATTTACTCCTGGTACCTGTCATAAGTATTGCTGGGTGATGTGCCAACATTTCAGCCTATTTTCATCATTGAATTTATGTAATGTTGTGTCTCACTGAGCACTAAGGTGATCGGTTACAATATATGAGGTGATATGTTATATCATCTGCCACGATAAAATAACTAAATGATGTGCTGAATTATTCTGCTGTGCAGTGCTGTATGTCGAAGAAGTGAAGGCAGTGCAAAGATTCTGGGATTTTGCTGCCAAGAAAACATATCAAAAAGACAAAGGGGAGAGAGTTTCAGGTTATTTATATGGGTGAAGCAAAATTTCATGCACGTATTGCCATAAACTTGCTTGGAAGAAGACAGGATAGTCCTATCAGAGGGAATACAGATAATAATGGATAGAACCAAAAGATTTATTGATTCAGATATTGAGAGGGATTTCTATCATTTGGGATGATAATAGGATGATCTACTAGATTTGTATGAACGATTGTTGACCAGTGGGTGGCGGTAATGCGCTCCAAGATGATTGCCAACCACCGAGATACAAACACGAAGAAGAAATACTTCCGCAATGACGTAGTTAGTTAGCAAATGGCGGCCACGAACACGGTGGACTGTAAACATTTCAACTGTTATAATTGTAACTGTCTAATTATCCTCAAAACATGTACTCGGGTGTGTCGGAAATGCAGAGTGGTTACAAGATGTTTATTTTCAACTTTCAGGTTGATTTTCGCGGTGTGCTGACTGGAAATCCGCTGCTAAAGAGACGAAGACGGAGCAAACGGTAAAGAGCCTCAGAGCATTCAGTCATACTGTGCCTGCTGTCAGCGGTGTAACGTTAGTTAACACTAAGTTATGTGCTTATTGGTTGACTTGGTTTAACATGTAATACTTCAGTATCTACCTGCTGACATGACTGACTTTCTCTAACCACCATTGCGAGAATTACATGTTAGCTAGCAGGCTAACGCTGCGAAATATGCTAAAGTGCTTTATTGACCGCAACCCTGCATGTCAATTCTTCAGTCGGACTCATGGAGACCCAAGACGACCACGACGAAAAGGACTCAGAGTCCGAAACGGCTGACCTCCGTTTGAAAGTAGAGTCGCTGAAGCAGGAATTGAAAACCTGCAGAGCCGAGCTGGTGAAGTTACAGAAGCAACTGAGCCACTCCGAGAGACTGCAGAAAAGCACCGAGAGCTACAACGAAGACCTGAGGAAACAGGTCAGGTGCACACAGCAGCAGAGATGGCCAGCATCATTACTCGATATTGGCAGTGATGCTGTCAGAGCCTGACGAATGTCCGTCCATTACGTTTATCTACAAATAATTTATGCTGATAGGTTGACCAGCTGAGTGCAGAGATCCATGAACGGAAGAAGAAAGATAAAGACAGAGTCAGCAGCGAAACTCAGACAGAAGAATACACATGGACAGAAACTGGTGTGTAATGTTTTGCTTTCTTGCGTGTATTGATCAAAATGGATGACAGATTCAGTCTGCCAGAAAAGAAAAAAATCATGTTGCAATCCCTGCAATGTCTTTTTTCACAGATTATTACAACTATTACTATGGAAACTACAACCAGAATGCTGAGGCTACAGACACTCAGGAAGACACGACCACAGCAGGAGTGGAGGCAGCTGATGCCAGTGAGGTAGCAGAGGTTTCAACAACAAACGACGTGGCCTCGGATGTGTCCGCTCAACCTGACAGTAGCACTGCAGCCAAAACAGAGGTGTGTTTGATTTGGAAACTTACAGAGATTTAGTCCCCCAAAGCATTTTAGAATTTACCCCAAACACTGAAATGATGGAGATTTTGTAAGGGAAAATGGATGAGTTGAATTTATTAGACTAATTTGAGTTGTGTCTTTCAGGAAGGTGATGGAGGATCCATAGCTGACATGTTGAGGGCCACTGCTGAGGAGGCAATGACGCAGACTGGGTTTGTCTTTGATGAGACCACTGGGATGTACTATGACCACAGCACCGGCTTTTACTACGACTCGGTTCGTCAACAGCTTTTCAATAAAATGAGGCTGTTTAAAGCAGTGTTACCTTTGGCAGCAATGTAGGATATTATATTTAGTGTTTTTTTGTTGACAAAACACATTTATTAGTTTCAGTCATACTTTAGTCATCTCATCTATTTTGTGTTTTTGTTCTGACTGTTGAGTCACAGTCAGAAAAATCTCTGCATGTTTTACTGTGGTTTTTATCACATCCATTTGGGTGACATTTTATTTCTTAAGTGTTTTCTCTCTTGCACTATACCACTTTTTCAACAAGAGTGGGAAATTACTTTGTTCTAGTTTTTGTTTGAAGTTTATGTCGTCATCTTGCCATGGTCATGTTAATTGTTTGTTGTCATAGTTAAAGTGAATGCATTAATATATAATTTTGTACCAGTCTTTTGACTTTACACTGCGTTTTCTCTTCCTCAGGCCAGTCAGCTGTACTACGATGCCAACACAGGCATTTACTACTACTATGATGCAGAGAGTGGACGATACCAGTTTCACTCCAGAATAGAGGTGCCTGCTGCACAAACCAGTACAGAGCCTTGCCAAGACAAGAGAGCTGCTGAAAAGAAAGGCAAGACCGGGAAGAAGGGCATCAAGAAAAGCTCTCACCAGGATGATAAGGTATGTAGCAATGTGATCAATTATTGTTGCATGACATGATCAATTTTTGTTCCTTGATAAATGTTGTGCCCAATGGCTGACAGCTGGCTTTTGACTCAGTTCCCCTTAAAATTGTGATATTTCACATCCTCACACTTCTTAATTGGTCTCAGTCTTCAAATGCATTTTTATTTTTTTTACAAATTTCAGGCTAGTTGACTAAAATACTATTCCTCTGACCTAGGTGCGAGAGGTGACTAACTCATTGGCTAAAATGAAGATTTCCTCTTACTGGAATACTGCTTCCCACAGAGGTACACCTTTAATACCAACATGCAGAGCAATTAATATCATTTTTAATCTCATTCAATCATTTCACTTTGTTTGGGTTATTTCTAACAGTTGTTTGTGCAAGTGTACAGCTTTGCTTTGTGCATTTGAATTAGTCAGCCTAAACCCCTTAATCCTTACGGGTTTTGTTACTCAAGGATTTGGTCACCAATCCCTGTCAGGGTGCAAAGTTATTTTTGGATCATTGTGGATTTCACCGTTACCTCTGAGCTAATTTTGAGGGTCTACAGTGACCTGCCTTTGAAAACTGAGACCTTTACAAGAAGGCCATGGGATCTACAAAGCCAGCTTGTCCGCTGTCAGTGAAGGTCACTGTTAATCTCAATGTTCACTGTCTGGTGGCAGGAATTGAATCATGTAAAGTTGGAAGAAGAAGAAATTGAATGGGTTGAACGGCGAATACCAAAGAAGACCACAGCATCACGAAAGCTGAGGCAACGGTCTTGCAGTCCAGACCCGGCTCCACGTAGAAAAGACACTTCAAAGTCCCGGAAGGATAGTGACAAATCTTCGTCAAAGAGGAAGAAGCAGAAAAACGGTTCGCACTCTGATGATGCGGGTAGATCACGGAAGAAGAGGAAGAAGTCTAAATTGGAAAAATGCAAGAAGAAGAAGAAGAAGAGCATAGTCGCACGGAGTGACGACTCGGATGGGAACAGCGAGCCAGAAGAGGGCGAGCTCACACAGTCGGAGGGAGAGTGGGCGTCCACCCCGTCGTTCTCGTCCTCCTCCTCCTCCTCCCCTCCCGGGGACAGCCCAGAGTCAGAGATGGAGACTGAGAGTCAGGAAGGTGAGAGGCAAAACGGGCAACATTCAATGCTTGTTCTGGGCTGCTCTCACATGGGAATAATAAGTTCTTTGGGAAATTAGTTTTTTTTGTGACCATCACCATACTTTTAATGGCCTTTCCTGCAGCTCACTTGTCCAGCTCGTCACCCCTGATGTACAAATCTTTATTTGGTGGCAGTTAGATCACTGTTTGTCATTTCCGCCATGTGCACTGTTGACTATTTTGGGTTTTATTTTCCTTGCAGTCAAAGACTTTTGGCCGCCCTGTGTAAGAGTGACAGTGGTCAGATCTCCTGTACTGCAGGTGGGCACCCTCTTCATCATCACAGCGGACTCTCCAGCCACCATTGGCAGGTTAGTACTACGTTCTCTCTCTCTCTCTCTCTCTCTCTCTCTCTCTCTCTCTCTCTCTCTCTCTCTCTCTCTCTCTCTCTCTCTCTCTCTCTCTCTCTCTCTCTCTCTCTCTCTCTCTCTCTCTCTCTCTCTCTCTCTCTCATATATATGGAAACATGGGCTCCATCGTTAGTAAAAGCATGGACACTTTTATCCAAAGCATCCATGAATGTCTGTATTTTTAGTGTAGGTGGCCACAGTGGGAAACAAATCCCTAATGTTAGCACTCTTAACAAACTCATATCATTGAGCTATAGTACCTGAATTACATAATGACATGGTTTTAAAGAGTGTGTAACACTATTTTCAGCCTGTCTCCGCCAGGTAGACAGTTTTGAAAGATGTGAAAAAGTGGGGTGGGGAGCGAGAGAAAATTAGAGGTCTGTGTGTCTGTGATAATGGATCACTCATCTCTACTTGGGAACGGTAACAATTTTCGGATCACAAAGCATGTGACGTTGCCAAAGGAGGTGTGGCTGATTTTCTGCCCCTAGAAGCGGATGCAGGACTTATGTAGAAAACCTCAAAATTAAGTAAAGGATTAATGATCTTTAGTGGAAGTCATATAACCATGTTTACTGTCCAAAAGAAAGAATACTCTATTTAAGAATATATAAATGAAAAATAAACCCCATAGCGAGACAAGGGGTAGCATCTCTCTCAGTGAATGTATGAGGAATTGATCACTCAATAAGTCAGGATAATGACCCTCAGAAAACTTTAAGACCATGAAGACAACATGGTATTTTTTTTATTGCAGAGAGAAGGATATGGACCATGCAATCCGACTGCCGGAAATGGGAGTCAGCAAGGTATAGTACTGTTTATTTTACTAGTCGCTTGTCACTGAACAAAAAACATAACATTTATGTGGGCTTTTTTTTTTTGGTTACAGTTCCATGCAGAAGTATATTTTGATCAGAGTCAACAGAGCTACATGCTGGTGGATCAGGGCAGCCAGAACGGAACGGTGATCAATGGCAACAGAATCTTACAGGTCAGCCGTTCACCACTGTGTTTTATTTAGTTGCCTCTCAATTAAGAAGTAAACTAAAGAATGACTTATGTATCAGTGTATTCAATCTTTTTTTGACCGCTGCCTGCAGCCCAAAACCAAGTGCGAGCCATATGCCCTGACGCACGGTGATGAGGTGAAGATGGGAGAAACGGTGCTGTCCTTCCATATCCACTCTGGGACTGACACCTGTGACGGCTGTGAGCCCGGACAGGTGATGGCTCACCTCAGCAAACACAGGAGAGAGGAGAAGGCAGGTGAGACACCTCAAGAGGAGACGCAGCTCAATAACTTAGCAAGCGATCTGTCATGTCTGCTGTTCTTTCTCTCATTGGACCTTTTTTATCAGCTTTGGACATCAAGAGAAAGGATGTGATTATTGATTCTGAAATCACTTAATTCAGAATCAATTTGACAGCTGATCTGTCTTTTTCAGACTTAGAGGGAGTATTGTTTTTTTCCCCCATGTTTCTGACTATTAAATGCAAACCATCTGGTCTATACAGTATATAGATATCCACCTAAGCAATGATGATGCTGGAGCTACCGAACAAAACAACAAAACAACTGCAAAAATCTTGATTTGTGTATATTCAGTGACACTAACATACTGAGCCCAAACACACACATGAATGCCAAGTGTTTGCAAAACCGGATCTGCTGGTTTTGTTCATTCGTGATACAAATCCGTATATGTTTCTTGATAAATCAGGCCAGTTACACTTAGACTACTATCACATGACATTCATTTAGGCAAGGCAAGTAGCACATTTCATACACTGGGGCAATTCAAAGTGCCCATTTATTGTGGGTTTGAGGTGCAGTGATTGTTTACCTTATTCTACTGGATGTTTTGAGATGACAAGGGTTGCTGAGAGCAGCCAACTAGAAGGTTTTGCTTTGTTCTGACTGTGCTTTTCTGAAGGCCCTGCTCTAACCAAAGAGGACAAAGAAGCACTGAGACAGAAGGAGCTAAAGCAAATGAAGGCCAAATATGGTCTGCAGGTGAGTATTATCAAGACCAGCAACAGCCAAATATGAATTTTACTCCTCCTCTCTTTAAGCAACCAGTCACTAATGTGGTCTTGCCCTTCTGTAAACAGAGTAGTGAGTATGAGGAGGCCAAAGCCCTGAGGAACCCCAAGTACAAGGACCGTGCAGAGTCTCGACGACAAACAGTGGGCAGTGAGGGTGTTTTCCAACGAGATGATCCTCCTGCTTCAGTTCATGAGTAAGTATACTATAGTTGTCAACTATAGTTGCTGAAGAAGGGAAATAATAGATGCAATTGTGAATTGGATACATGGAGAAAACGTATTCTTGGTGTTTAATAGCTGATCTACTTTGCTTCTTCTCAAAGGGAGATCAGTGAAGTCAATAAAGGCCGGAAGATGTTGGAAAAGATGGGCTGGAAAAAAGGAGAGGGACTTGGTAAAGAGGGAACTGGAATGAAAAACCCGGTAAGACTGTGTTTGACAATCTGGAGACGTCCTATTGGCAGGCCTCTGATGTAGATGGGATTCTGTTTTGGTTGGACTGACTTGTGAAACAACAAAATTACTTTATTTTCTTTCTTGGTTGTTCCTCGATCGCTCATTTCCTTTGTTGGCTCATGCCCTTTTCCCCAGATTCAATTGAAAGTGAGGAAGTCCCAGTCAGGTTTGGGGGCCGGTACTGCCATGTCTCTAGAGGATGTCTCAGTGCCCACATCCAAGACCCGGAGGAACTGGGAGAAAGCCCGCGAGAGATTCGCAGACTCCTGCCAGCCAGACATGCCGTCCTCCAAGACACAGAAGGACAGGTCACCCAAAGCCTGGGTCAGAGCAGAAGAGACTGAGGCCACAAACACCCCGGCAGTTTGTGACAATGATAACCAAACTTAGGAATGAGCGTCAGTGGGTACATGTATAGCGGATTTAAAAGCCGAGTAGGTAGCTTGGCAAAGGCATTGCCTCCACTCCTCGGGAATCATTGGATTAACAGAATTTGTACTGTACTTTGAGAATCACCCTGCTGCAGTTGTAAAATGTGGTGGTTACTCCTCCTTAAATGAACGGTATTAAACCCCCAAATGAAGAGCGACTGACAGTTTTAACTGCAGTGTGTACATGACCAAATGTGTCTCTGTAGTCCAGCCTACAGAGGGCAGAGCTGCTACTGTGCCTTTCAGAACAAAGAGGACATGAATAGCCTCAAGCAAATATTGACACAGTGAAGATACATTTCTCACAGTGAGATCAAACTCTGATGAGACAACTGTGGCTCTGTTTTGACAGCCTCCTAACTGAGTTAGTTTGCAAGGCAGATCATGTTAAACCAGTCACAACTGCTCGGTGTAACCCGTGGCCCAACTTTTTTTCTTGTTGCACAATATTAAATTTGAAACATGCTCACCGTTTTGATTCTGTTGAATTCACATGTTAAATAAGATGAAATCCTTTCCTAATATAGGTGTGTTTATGCAAACACACGCACACAAGCATGCGTGCACACACTTCTAAGGCCCGTCAGCAAACATATTTAACAGTCCATCTGTACACAGACTGTGGACTTATCAGTGAGTTCATTTCGAGGGTGTGTGAATATTTGCATGGGTGTGCAAGTGTACGCTTAAGCAGAGGCCACTCGCGCACCAGTTGGAAAAAGAATGCAAGTGCAACCAAAACAACAGGATGGGAAATTACACCATAATACAATATGGTATCATGATGTGTTAAATATGACATTGTCACTACTACTGCATAGTTGTAATCGCGAAGTAAAGCACTGCGGGTAGTGGCAACATGTAAAACATACAAATTCTCAAATAGTAACTATCAACCAACCAAACTGCACTAAAGTCCAGTGCTATAACAATGTGGCACAAGTAGAAAACTTCACTCAGAGTAATATGCATTACAGCTTTGAGCAACACGCTTTTTTGGAAAATCACTCATGACCCTGAGGAGTTTTTGTGATGCACTGTAAAACTAAAATCAACATAAAATGCAGGTGAGTGATTTGACTCACGTGTTACTACGGCGACTCAGAGAGTTGGCTCGCCCGCCGGTCTTCTTCTGCTGACTGAAACTGCCACCCATTTCGACTTTCCCCCTCTCCAACCAAGGGAGCTCCTGCTGCTACCTGCCACCAGCGTGTGTGTGTGTGTTTCCCTTAGCTAGGAAGCATACTCCCTTGTGCGTGTCTGAGACTGTTCAGCTGACACAGTGGTGTTGCAGTGTCAGACTTCTTTGACAAGTCTCTGACAGCTGGTTCATATCTCCTCTTGTCCCTCCCTCCTTTTCTCTCCTCCTGCTCCCTTCTTAGTCTCCTCCTCCCTTACCTTACTGGAGGTGAACATTCAGTGGGAGGTACTGCAGTGTAATAAAATTGGGTGGGATCAATTTCTGTGTGTCTATACAAGTGTTTATTCCTGGGTGCGTGCTTGTATTGGGGAGAAAGTCTTAGCCATAAAAAATTATATGCTGTGAGTCATGCTGAGAGTCATGAGATAAAGCGGGATTTCATTCTTCTGTGACAACATGGCTTGGGGCTTTGAGAGAGCTGGCTTGACCAGTTCAGAGGAACACTAGGCCACTGTTTGTTCAAATGTAGGCTATTCACAGTGTAATGCTGTCTGGTCTATATGTACTGTATGCAAAACAAAAAATGCAGTAGCTAATAATGGATCCATTTGGATATGTGAAGTCAAATTAGCTGGGTGGAAGCTGTTCCTAGTGTTTTAGGGCAAAGGTTGCTGACTGGTTCTATTTGTGACCTATAGTGTGATAATAAATATGGGCTAGGAATAGTTTGGGCATAATGTAAACAACAGACTTAATATTACTCCCAGATGATACTAATATACTATTCATTGAATCTGTTCTGCTCTGCTGTCCAAGTTTAAATGTATTTTTCACACTGCTCAGCTAAACCCTGAACTAAACTGAAATTCACAGCAGTTTAATCTGTGCAACATGACCTGAATCAGTCCAGGATCCGGCCTGCTGTGAGAAAATGTGCTTGCACTCATCATCTCTCACAGTGAGAAGATGTAGCTATTCTCAAGACAACTCTTTTTCCTTGTGCTCTCATGGGCAAGTGGAAACAAGTTCTGTTAAATCTGGTTTGGGACAGACAGAATCTAAATTATGTGACAGACAAATATTACTGATAATCCTCTCCCATCAGTGTCAGTTCAAGACTGGCAGCCTCGGCCCGGATAGCCATCAGAAACCCTCTTTCCGTTTTAATCTCATTCTGTGCAGAAATGAACACGAGAGTCAAAGCCAGGGATACAGAATACATAGATAACATGGTGTGCTGCACAAAAGAATAATCTTATCAACGTGCACGTTGTTTTAACTTGGTATTCAACTGAGAAGAAAAGTGTTTTTGTTAAATCAGAGCCATAGTATTTCAGGATGAGAATAAGATTTCACTGTGTAGCAAGGAAGGTATCAAACCAAACATTGCCATTTTAGCTAGTTGAATGTCTTGGTTGAACTAGAGAAGTTACTGGTGTTATGAAAGAAATGGGGGTTTAACACATGTAGATAGAATTATCATGGATCTAATCAACATTTTTTCATACAAAGTTACTAAAACATGCCACTGCAGTTTCTGACTCTCATAACAACTACACCTTTTCTACGCCTTGCTTTGAACTGGACACAGGTCAAAGGTCGAAGGGCACGAAAAGGTCCTCCCCACTTCATACCATACATGTCCCAGCAGCACACAATACACCCAACCACACCGACATGTAAGACACAGTGTTGTATGCTTTATCTTCAAATGAGAGCAGACAAAGCACTGAACATCTGTGATGTCTGCAGATAACAGAGGTTTGATTCTGCAGTTTCTACAGGTCCTCGCTCACAATGCGGATAGCAGAGATGAGGTATGAGTTACTGGTAAAAGAAAAATATTTTCTTGAGACGGTTTGCATATTTCTCATGCAGTGTCTACCTTAGTGCCAGAGGCAATAGTGTTACTGCGTGTCAACACATTACAAATCACTTACTTCCATTTTAGTACGCCAAACTATAAAATAGTTCTGGTAGATGCAGTAAAATTGTTGAATAATGTCTACATAGGCTATTTAAAAGATTCAGTTAATTAAAATTTTCATGATTATATTATAGGAATTAACTGGCAGTTTTGCAATTAGTGAGGAAGTAGGGGTTCAGTGTCTTGCTTCAGGACACAGGACACAGCAGATGGATACATTGGTTGTTACAGGGATCGAACCTGACATTGTGGTTATGGGATAGTCTCTCCAACCACTCCACCCTGTGGGGAATGGGGGGGGGGGAAGTGATATCCAGACAGGTAGGTTAGGCCTATCTATCATCAGGTGAAGCCTGACATCTGCTGGTCGACTTTGAACACTGTGCCTCTATGTTCTGTAGACTTTTCATTTGTCAGAGTGACCACACTTTAATAGTATAGTCATGGAGGGAGCCACTCCTCCCCATCATTCAACGTTTCCCCACTCGGGGTATGGCATCATGTCCGAGGTTCTCCATTATGGTCAAGGGCAGGGCTAACCAGTGCTGCTAGCATCAGTCACTGGAGTCTGTAATTTTGGAAAATATACGTCAGACATACAGTTCTGTCAGGAAAACACACTGACATCCCATGACCATTTTACCATTCTAATGAATTGAATGGCAGTTGCATACATTCAGTGTGTTTGATGGTGTCTATCAGGTGCTCAGAACAGACCAGAGCTTATGGTTGTACTGTGGAAAGCCTCTCAGCTAGTCACAATGTGGGCAACGTTATCAGTTGTAAAAAAACAGCTGTGTAGCAGAATGCAGCCCTTGTGTACAATACAGTCAGTACGTAACCAGCCACAGGGTCATGCTGCTGATCAGACCCACAAAATGAACACAATAGCTCCATAGACAGAAGGGAGTCCATTCTTTGTAGTCCACTCCTCTTCCTCCTCTTCAGCTCCCTCTGTTTTGCAACCCTCATCCAACTACCAGCAGTCAGTACCAATGGTGTATGTATAAACACATTTCTGAAATGTTTCACTGTGTCTCACATTAGTGTCTCAGTAAATAGGCTGCAACTCGGTGTACAATTCAGGAGATTAATAGGAAAATACTTGAACTGTGTTGTTTGTGAAAATGGGTTGATATTGATATATACAATTTTTTGACTTATATGGTTATTGGTGAGGAGCATTCCATAAGGACCCCCTCTATTTTGAATGCAATCTTGATAACTTGGTGTTCAGTGTCTATACACCCTTCACATATCACACCAAATGCAATATATTCCAGTGTGTGTTACTAGTATTTAAATTTTTAAACAGCAATAGTGAAGTCTGTGTTTTCATTGTACACTTGACTCCACCCTCTTGATTCAGAGGGAAGCAGAGCAGACAATCTCCACAGCCAGACTCAACACACTGAGCTTCACTTGAGCTGGAACATGTGTGTCTGCCCCAGTCTAACTCTGTGTTCCCAGCCTCAGTGACGTGCTGACAGTCTCTCTCTGCCCTGTGAGCCCATTGAGAGGCAAGGGACCATGAGCAACATGAAGCTGAGAAACAGTCCTGTGTTGACTCAACTTCCCCCCCATCACTTCCGTCTCAGTCCGCCCTCCCAGCCACGTCCGTCCACACCAGCGAGCGAGCCTCTGCAAATCAAAGCACAACTCGCAAACTGAAAACACAAGTTTTCACCATCTATTTTAAAACTTGTTTGGGATCCCTGGATAAGATTCAAAGGACATTCCGGCACAATATATTAAGCACAGAAAATGTCTTTGTTGAATGTGAACCTTCATGTGAGGAGAGGAGGGGTCAGGAAGTGGAGCTTAAAGGCTTTAAAAAGCTCACAAGTCAAATTTCTTTGCTGATCTTGGCTGAGAGGAAAATATCCGCATTCCAGCCACATTCCAACGTGAATCTGTTTTTCTAATAAATGATACATTCTTGAAAAAAATGCCATCTGCATGTAAACAAGACTTGAAAAAATGAGATAACCATTTGAATGAAATTGAAAAATTTCTCTTTCCAAATGATTGTTTGCATCAAAGTAAAGCACATTATGGGGCTCTATTAAAGGTGTCATAACGCCTATGCTGGCAAAATATATTGATTATATTTTTGAGGGTGAAATGATCTTTGTTTTTTGAAATATTGACTGATAAATTTATTGCATTTTTACAAAATGCATATAGCTATAATGTTACAGGAAGAAACCCTTCCCATGTATGTAATGTCATCCAGCTTGGCACGAATACCCCACCCAGAACAGATTCCTGTGCTTCAAAGCTGAATGGAAACACACATTCCAAGGGACTACGGCTTCCTCCCAGTGACTGAGAGTCTTCCACCCCTGGCCCTTCCTGCACGGCTGAGCCGGGGCCTCAGGGTGTGTCTCCCAGTGACCTCATCTTCCCAGAAACCCTCCAGAACCCTCAGGACGATCGCTCACATGATGCAACCTCCACACAAGCTGTCCACAATAACAAAACCGGTCCGGCACAATGGGGTTTAAACTTTGGTTACATCAACATCGCTGCTGCTGGTGCCTCTGCACAGTTTGTCCATTCAGCCGGAGCATTGGCCTGTGAAAGACGTGTGTGTGTGTGTGTGTGTGTGTGTGTGTGTGTCCAGGCTAGCATCCTGTTTATACAGCCTTGTCACTGGTGCCTGCTGTGTGAACTTTAACGCTCAGCTCTAAAGCTGGAGCAAGATATGAAGAAGTGGGAGTTTAATTCAGTGTAAATCACACAGAGAAACGTGCCGTCTTAAGAACCTCACTGTTCTCGCCAAAGTTCATTCCAGTCAAAATCTTTGTTTTGTAATTCCTCCTTAAGGGAAAGACTCTCATCAGGGCAATTGAGGAATTTCACTAATCTGCTTATTAAGTCTTCACAACAACAGCGTTAATGAACACAACTATTTCAACACAATGAGCGCAACTCCCACCATCACAATCTGTATTATAGTTAGAGACTGTCTCCTGAAGTTGAAAGCCACCAGAAGAGCTACACTGTACTTTCTAACTGTTGAAATGACTAGTGAGAGGAATTATGGGTTAAATGAACAGGGGCTTTGTGTTCATGCAAAAGAAAAAACCAGTCACAGTAGATTCAGTGAGTCATCTGACATGCTGTCCAAAAGTCAGGAGATCAATGACAGAAAACATATACTTTCAACCCAGAGGAGATACCGGCACACATAACGGTGCACCTGATGCAACTGACAGACGGCTGTCACACTGTGAGTTTCAGAGTGTAAACCGTACCTTGGCTTCTCTGAAGACTGACACCACAGGAATGGAGGCTTTGGTGGATCTGCTGTGCGTCTTTGTCCTCCAAAGCACAGTGGAAATAAAAGTCCTCGGTTTGTGACAGAAGTCCTTTTAGGAGCGTGAGCTGTGAATGTTGTTGGAGTTGCCGCTTTCTGAGCGAGAATACTTGTCCTCACTGTGTGGTGGAGCCTATTCCATGTGGCTGGATGGGAAATGGGAAATGAACTTTCTGGGCAACATGCCAAGAATAGAGTGGATCTTAAAGAAACAGGAGTTTCAGTGCTATATAAGGTTTAGGCACACAGTCCATTATGTAAGCGCTATACCATCATTTAAGACTGGTGGAAAAACATTTCCAGCTGCTATATTTGTCAATTCCATACACATTTACTTGTAAGTGAAAACAGAAAGTCCAAAGTTTCCACTGTTACCTAATGTTTCCTGCGAGCTAACATGAAAATATGGATAATGAAGGACTTGAGATATCCATATTCTCAAGCTCAAACTGATGTTGCATTCTGCATATTTGTTTTATTGGTTATGCTGTTGGGAGCATTAAGCATTGCGATGTAGTCTAGTCTTTAGTCTCAGTTAAAAGTAGGTTCAAACTATCATCCCTCAGTGCTGATATTTGAATTATTTGTCATCTCCCTGTTCAAATTTCTAAGCTGCTCTGAAAAGGTCAAACTCAAAAGATGTATGACTTTTTGCCACTAATCAAAATCCCAGTCAAAATGAGCTTCAGATGTGCAGTAGGGAAATCAGAAGAGAGGAAACACATCTGTCTGTTCAGTTGGCATGGATCAGTTGTTACTGCCAAGTTGCCTTGTAAACCAATGACTTGCTTGCAAGATCTATCTGAAAAAAAATAAAATAAATAATAATATATTAATGAGGCCACTGGCCTTCTTCCAGAGTGGTGCCCTGCTTTTCATAAATCACCATCAAATTGGTTTGTCATTTCGGCTAAGTTTTGTTAATCATAATCACACTGATAATAGTAATTATCAGACACTGAAACATAATTATCACACAAGGCAAGATAAGCAGTTTTTGGTTGTAAATCATCAGTGAGCTGGTGTCACCCCCTAGTGGTTTTTCCTCATCATGCAGCTGAAGTCGAGGCCCTGGAGAGAGATGAGGCTTTACTGTGTGACTTGGCCTCTTCCACTGCTCCAGATTTCCTGGGCTTCTGGACAGATAGCAATAAAACAGCAGGCTTCCTTTCCAAGATGACATAACGAATGTTAATACATGCAACAGAAACAAACCTGCAAGTCTGAGAGAACCTACTTTTGAAAATACATTGATTTTGGCCTCAGCATCTTTTTCAGGTGTTGCATTTATAGAGAGGCTGATCAATGAGGACCAACATCAGCACTAGTCTGCTGAGATTACAGCTAGGTGTTAACAAGTAACAGGTAGGTAACATGACACAATATTACTTTGGTTAGCAAATAGTCAGAGTCACAAATGGGAGACATCCTGGATCTTCAAGGCACAATGAAAAGCATAAAATGCACAGATGGGTTTTGGGGCCACTTGGAGGCTTCAGAAATAGTCCTGACATGATGATCACAGTAACTTTTTATTGTTGTAACCATAGATGATGATCTTGTTTTTCTTGCTTGTTTTTCTTAACGTCTCTGCAGAGAAGTCTCTATTTAAGAGGGGATCACATCACTGGTCTGTAAAGGCTAAAGAAAAGTGAGTAAATTTGAATAATATAATGTAATGTAAATAAGTGTTTTGGATGTTTATCCCCCATTTTCCATTGGTACAATATCTATTATGATTTGAGGCTGGTTTGATAATTCAGAAGACCCTTCATTATTTGTTACTCACTTAGCCAACCATGTATTTGTATATTGTAATCACAGCTTGTTTGAGATATGCAGAAATGCAAAAAGAGAACTTGTCATGATATTTATGGATTGGAGGCAATCAGGAATCAATGCACCTTAAGAATTTCTGACCTCATCTGAAACATGACTTCAGTGTAATATTAATCTTTCTGAATTTGGCACATTGAAATGAAAGGACCATGTGGTTTATCCAGCATGGCTGAAATGCCTTCAAATAAAAGCACTTCAACTTGCTAGTCACGGTATTATTTCACATCTAAAGGAATAAGAGTATGATGTCAAACCATCAAACAACGTGTCGCTGTCCAGTCACTTCTTGAGCACGCTGTATTTGATTTCAGTAAAAACATGACATCACCTCTCAGGCCCCAGGGGGAAACCTGATAGCTCATAATTCTGTAACGTATTCATCACATACTCTTATCAGGAAAGCCGACACAGCAGACTCCCCAGCTTGCAGCAGCATAGGGAAACCTCTGGCAGCGGTCATGTCCAGCAGCCAGAGTCACACAGTGTTAACGGCCCACTAAAGAGCATTCATTTCGGTCTCAATGTGTGATGGGTTGACTGTCATTTTCTCCTCCACTGCTTCCTTTTCACTACGGATTAACAGGCTGGACTTAATCATTTTATGCATCTTCTCATAACCCCTTTCTTTCACACTGTAACCTGGCAACAAGCCCCTGGATAATATGCACAGCAGACCTGTAATAATTTCACCGTGTGTGGGTGAAGATACACAGCCAGAGATCTCTGAAAGACCAAAGTAAGGCTCTGGAGATGAGAAAACAAAGTCAAATCAAACCTCCGGGTATCTTACAGGCAGGATTACTGGGAAGTGTTATTTTTAACAAGTGATTATTAAAGTATAGCTAAGGCTCTATCATTTGGCCTAAATTCCCTAAATCTGTGAAAGTCTTTCTTACAGATTCATTGCAATCACATAGCTGTAACATTAACAGTGCTCAAGGTGAAATGCATTACCCTATGCCGAAGACTGATTTATGACATGACATAGAGGAAAAAGGGGTTTCTTCCTTGACACAACCAAGAAAATCTGTCTGATCATTTGGACAGAACAGGTAAAACTGCCACACAACTGAACATGTGTCCCACTGTGCTGTGCATGTTAATTAATTACATCCAGCCTATAAAGTCACACAAGAGGACGCTGATAATCTCAGTAAAGAGACGGTAGGCTGTCACGTAATGAATAAATAAAAAGATGGGTAAACCATAACCTCCAGTCGGTGATCATGATAAGGCAAACAGCCACCAATACAAACACAAACCGATTATATTTTCAGAATGTTTCCCCTTTAAAGACCCTATCTTCATGTAACCTATATCAATTTGATGCTACTTATGTGTATGAATTCATGTCAGTGGGTTTATCCTCCACTACATCTTTACTAGCAACAATAGTAAATGCAAAGTTGCCAGTAGCATTATTTATCATGAAGGAGTGAGCCACTAATACTTATGCTAACCCACAAATTAAAATTAATCTACTGAATGTACCAAAAATTAGGGCCATGTCTTCCTCATATTGAGCTGCAGCCCCTTTTGCACAATCCACATCTCATTTGTCTCAAAGTTTTAAAATGCTTCTCTAACTCGTCTGCTTCTCTTTATCTGCATCTCCTCCTTTGTGATTGGTGTAGATTTAACGAGGGAAATCAAATAAGGGATAATTGGCTTTTACCTGGATTCACCTCATCAGTGAACTTCATGTAAAGACAAAGTGTCCCTCATGTTTAGTACGTTCAATGTCATGTAACTCACAAATGAAGATGGAAATGCGCCCTATAATCCAGCTGCCGTGTGTCTGGGATCAGATGCGTATGGCTGTGATGAGGATGTTACATCACTTGCAGTGCTGCCAGACGCCAGCAGCAGCATCCAGCTCGGAGGGACCACGGCGCGCAGACCCTGGCCATATTGTGCACCCACCTCGCAAATCGGCTGCGTCACACCTAAGAAACACCGGGGCCGAAAACAATAAAATAGCTGCAACAGGAGAAATACACCGATTAAGACGGCATTCAACTGAGCTGGTAAGTGCCTGGACGAGGTAAATATGTTCTCTCATTTTCACGGTAATGTAACGGTCCCGTTATGTCGAAGGCTCGCGCCCTCCTCTCTCCTGCGCTTTTGTGGTTAATAGGCTTTCTCATGGCCCAGAAAACCAGCGCTTCTCATCATTTTGCGTGATTGGCGCCGGTGTGTACATCTGTAAGGAATCATGTGCAAGTGTTGTGATTCCCTGGCTGTTTTGTGTGATCACACAGGAGCAGGGAACAATCGATAACCTGTGTGTTATGCCCTGTTTTATTTAGGAATTAAATGCGCTTGTTTCCCCCCCTCAGGTTGGTATCTTTTCGTGCAGGGAAAATGGTTAAACTGGGGAATAATTTCAGTGACAAAAACAACGGCAAGGTGGTTTCTGAGGACGGATTTGATACCATCCCTCTCATAACACCATTAGATGCAAGTCAACTGCAGTTTCCTCCACCAGACAAGGTAAGATTTTTTTTTGCCTCACACTTGCTTTGACATTTTTCCATTCGGGTAGGATTTGAAGATTCATAGTGAAGGTCCATACAGAATAGAATCTTTACTGCTATATGTATATCAATCTTTTAGCAATTAGGCTAATTAGGAAAACAGAAATGGTTTGGTTATAATATGTCACTCATCTTTACTGTATCTAGGCTATATGTAGGAACAAATAAATCACGCCCATTCTCACCATGTCTGTGATCTCTCCATTCCTCAAGCTGACTGGATAATTCCTGATGTGTGTACATGTGTGTCATGTGTTTCTACCAGGTGGTGGTGAAGACCAAAACAGACTATGATGGCGAGAGCAAGAAGGGAAAGCTACGATCTCCCAAAATTGCCGAGTTCTCCATAAGCATCATTGAAGGCGTATCTGAGCGACTCAAAGTAAGACAAATATCACTCTTCTCTGCCATTACAGGTATCTGGTATATAATCAGGTTTTGTGCTTTGGCTGAACAGGTCCTTCTGTCTCTCTCTCTCTCTCTCTCTCTCTCTCTCTCTCTCTCTCTCTCTCTCTCTCTCTCTCACACACACACACACACACACACACACACACACACACACACACACACAGACATGCATATGCCGGAGTCCAGCAGCACAGCTATCTCCCTGTAGCTTTGTGTTCAGAGCCGGAGCATTTGTCACTGCTGTCACAATATTCCCTCTCCGCTGCGCTCTGCCAACAGAGAGACCGCGTCAGTCACACTCAGTGACTTCACTCAGGCTTCTCCTTCATCTCCAGTGTCCTGCTACCTGTCCCCTTGTCGGGCTATATACTGCCAGACATAATGCACAATGATTCACTTAACCCCGCCCTGAGCCTCTCATTAATTCTGCTGCTGCCATGGCGATGGCCTCCAAGCGGCAGCGTCCCGCCCACCTCCCTTAATGCTCCCTGGAAGGCAGATGTGCTTGGAGGATGATTAAAGCATAAAAAAAAGAAAAGAAAGAAATTTGAAGATGTGTTTAGTCAGTAAAATGATCCTGGTTGTAACTTAAATCGCGAAGGTGGGCCGGGTGTTTAAATTGATGCATGGGTGAAGAACAGATGACTCACAAGAGCTTCTTCAGCAGGCGAAGTAGATTTTGTACTTTAAGTAACATTTCTGTGTGCGATGTAGGCACACTGCTCCTCTTCCACTTCTCCAGCTCATATAAGCCACACTGTAGGCTTCTGTGGCCTCTGCGTTTTGCGTGTGTGCCGACTGACACCACAAACAATAGCTTAGAAAGACAACAGATGAAACTTTCTGTTGTGTCTGCAGGCTGTCGCAGACTTCCTTTGGTAGCGGAGCTTTGATTCGGGGCAAATCTGTGAAAGGCAAAGAGAGAGAGGCACATCACCGCTTGAGAAAACAGGCTTTATAGTACACTCACATCACTGCTTTGAAATGCTGGAGGCACACCTTCCACCGCAGACAGTCGCTCTCATAATCTCCTGTTGCTTCGCTTTGATTTCAATGTGTTGTACTGTGTACTGTATGCCCGGCTGTACGAGTGTGTGATTCAATCTCACAGACAGAGAAAAAGGCCTTCCACTGCGTTTTATTCCCTTTTTTTCTTCTTATTCATACATGCTGTTGATGTTCTTATCAAACCCGCTCAACTGTATTGGGGAAGAGTACAGAGAGTGTTATGTGCGTCTCCTTGGACCCGAGGCATATTGCTTTCTATCAAAAAAAATCACCATCTTCAGCATAATAGCTGTTGGTCATGAACTGTGAACACAGTGTTCAGTGAAAATGAGCATTTCCTTCAGGATTTGCAATTTCAATTATCTCTCTGTTACTTTATCGCACATTTCCATTTTATTATGAAATATAAAAGCATTTTTGTGCGAATACTTCAAATGATCCAATTTATCCGCAAGCACTGAGACTAGCATATTCGTATTGACTATATCAATCATAAAAAAATAACTTGAATGTGTCTTGGGGCTTTAACATCTTAGGCAACTGTGATGAAGTGGTTTCTCCAACACCTTGCCTTATCCCCCTCCCACTTCCTAGAAACACCAATAGCCATTACATAATTCCCCGGAGAGGTGAGAGCTGCTGTACAGATGGTCACACAAGCAATTTTCCCGTTGAGTTACTAAATGCAGAATGTCCTCTGGCCCTCAATGTCTTGACTTATCCTTATTTGGTCTCATGAATCTACACCGGTGTGTAGATGGATGGGATTTTTCAATAACATTGCATCGTATATCTTTGCGGTGTTGTTTTAACCTGTAATGTTAGTGATGGAGAAAAGCTCTGCCTCACACTTTTTGTTCTCTCTCTCCAATTTGCCCAATCGTCTCCTTTCAACAAGAAGAGAGATTTGTCTTGGTCTTTCTCTGAGCTGTGACCCAGACCTCCTGATGACGCTGGTGGTTTGTGTCTCCTTTAGGTGACCTTGTTGGTGATCTGCGCCCTGGCCTTCCTGGTGTGTGTGGTGTTCCTGGTGGTCTACAAGGTCTACCAGTACGAGCAGCCCTGCCCGGACAGCTTTGTCTACACGGTAAAGCACGCCACTTGTGAACACTGTTGGTTGTGACCCTGCCTGATGGTTGCTCGGTAACAAGATACAATACGCTGATACAATAAACCCTATGGAGACAGCTTGACTGTTAAAATAATTTGTGTGCAGTGGAGCTTGTCGTTTGTAGGCTCATGTATCTTTACTTTTGCGTAGATCCTGCAACTGTATTTAACATTCAAGACGTTCAAGTGAGAGTTTTGGCGCCACCCTTTGAATATCTCTGACATTCATGACATTATTTTAGCATGTTTTAGACTCTAAAACAATGGCTTGAATGACACTGAGAGAAATGGAATAGTAGGTATTATTTATTTGTAGATTGGCATTTTGATCTGAATTCCATCAGGTGTATCACTGGTAACACACATCATCAGCTATTGGCTTATATTCACCTCGGCAAATAAAAGTTTGTCTGTAAAGCCTGCTGCTGTGGTCAGTCGATGCCTCTGCCTGGTCAGTGGGTATTGGCTCATTTTCTGTAATAGCCTAATCCGTTTCCACAGGCACTTGTATAGATTAAGCAATGAAACTTATTTTGTATCGAATCATGTTTTTCTTCTGTTGTCGATGTTTCTCTCATGAAGCGTGACCTTCTCCTCTGCTGCCACATATTGTTATATTGGTTTAACTGATGTTCAGCTCAAGTGTACGGCTCCCTTTGTGCTCTCCGCCAGCCTTTTTTTCTCTTGTAACTCTGAATCCTATTATGTTTCTTAGCCCTGCACTGTTCTTGCCTGAATCATTAATTTGTCACCTTATGATCTTATTTTCTCTTTTCCCTTCAATTACCCGGCGTGCAGAATGACTGGTTTCTCATCCCTTGTTGTTTTCTGTTTCCCTCCCCCTGGTTTCTGAGCAGCAAGGCCGCTGCATGCCGGCGGGAATGTACGGCTACTACCCCCCCCAGGGCCCCGGGGGCCGCGGGCGCCTCTTCACCATCATCAACCACTACAACATGGCCAAGCAGACCATCACTAGGTCAGTATCGCCATGGATGACCGTCATGTCTGAGGAGAAGGTCACCCAGCAGGAGACGGAGACCGCCCAGAAGCTGGCTTAACCAACCTGGGATGGAGATGGCATCACCTGCCATGGGAGAATAAATAATATGGTTGTGCCATTCAAGCAAACCTCACAATCCCAGGGTTTTCTTTGGGGTCAGATCAACTTTTCTCGCCTGCGCTGCTATGCTGGCTTCGTTGACGCAGTTCGATCAGTTGAGGTGTACTGTAGCAGGAAATATGTGAATATTTTGAAAATATGTTTTCAGCAAAGCAAGGGTTGCTGTTTGGTGGATTCACGGTTTGTTTGAATAGCATATGTAGTTATTTATTTACACTTCAAAACAGTGGCAAACGTGTATAAAAAGCCACAGAAACACAAACACTGACGCACAGACACACACTCACCGTCTTTGTACATACACACATGTAACGGAGAACTCTACTCACTTTAGTACTCAGATTGTGAAATGACTGTGAACCATCTTGTGTCTGCGTAGCTTGTTTAAACGCACATGCACGCACGACTCTAATAACAATCAGTTTGCATTGGATCTTTCTTTTCAAATACATTAATTACTGATAGCGCATGCAAGACCTCTTGAGATCCAGCAAGTGGCGATTTTCTTATGAAGCGATGTACAAAGTTTGCAGCATATTTGCCACCGAGGTCATCTGTCAAAAATATTTTACTGTCATTACATTGTGAATAAATGAGGTTTGACCCGGAGGACACATTTTAACCAGCGAAAATAAGAGTTTTAAATCATGTCTTGTTTTGACTTACTCCATACAGCTCTCTGCATACAGTGCTGTTGAAGGATTTTTCGTATTTGACGCAGCAAAGCCTTTTTTAACCAGCTTTAATGATTGTGTCCATAATTCATTTGAACTGTTTGTGAACACCGTATATTTTACCAGCTACATAAGACTTACTTAAGAATGATTACTTTTCACAGCGTACATTTTTATGCTACTGTATTGAATGTTTTTGCATTGCTAGTGAAGATACTGTATTGTGCAATGCTTTGGATTGATTTATGTCACCATAGATGGCTATTGGCAGCCATCGCAAAGATAAAGATACTAGACTTAGGTTGATGTAGTGGAACAATCTGACAGTAGTGCTTGTCCTGTTGCTTTTTTCTGTATTTGTCATTTAACTTAAGTTGTCACAAATTATGTACATTTTTCAAACAATGTAATGATTACCATTGAAGTGCATTTGCTACTTAAAAATGTAAAATTAAAAACTGAAATAAAGTGCCCACATTTCACTTCAACTGCAGGAATGTGTTCACTCACCATTTTAAGAGCATAGTTTGTCAGGACTGCTGTAAAATTCCCACCATGAAAAATATTAGATAAATATCTCTTTTAACAGCTCCATTTCTCTTGAGTCTACTTCAAAGGGAAATTTCTAAGCGCTCTACTGCTTTCATTGGAATATAGGTTAATCCTAATGAACAGATTGGCAGAAACATAAGTAGGCTGTGTGAATCAAATCCCTACAGCATATTTTTTTTACTCAGAATACCTATTTCTGGATAGCAGATACTGCCAAAGGCAAGCCGTGGCTTTCTGGTAATCTTAATGTTATCTGGTGATATTAGGGCCTTGATGTAAATGTGAAATGGATTAACTGTTATCAAGTCATATCCTGTAATTCTGAAGAAAAGAATGAAGATAAAATGCTAAATTTAATTGAGAGTATTGCTTTTTTTTTAATAGAATTTGAGTGGTGTGTCAGTATAGTTGCACTGTGATAGACATCAAATAAACTGCTCTGCTGCTCATAACTGCTTGGAAAAGAAAACATTCTCAGGGTTCGGCAGTCAAATATAATGTATTAGCAATTGAGCGACACAAGTTTACAGTCCGTTTAAATACATGAGACTGCAAAGTCTTCAAAAACCATTTCTGTCAACATATCGCAGTCTACACAGTATCCTCTAGTGCATTGAAGTCAATTACAAGCAGATTAAGAGATCAACAGAAACCAGTATTTCTGTTTTTCAGTCACAGACGAGAATAGCTGCTGTCAATCAAACCATTATCAGACATTTTAGTGGTAGAAAGACTCTGATTGTCCATCCATACACACAGTTAAAGTGGACAGAGCACTTTATACAAAGCTAACAGCATGCTTCACTGCACAGGACGTGTTCACAAGCCGGCCTCCAGTGGATGAAGTGCTCTTGTACATGGAAGCTGCCCAGAAAGCGCTGGGCCACGATGAGGAACGTTAAATAGTTAGGATCAGGGAGGGACGAGCTGACATGACTTGAAACACAGAATCTTCCTGGAGAACACTTGGAGATGTTCCACCCGGTCCAGCGTGCTGAATGGTGCCTTCTGTCGGAGCGTGTTCAGTACTTCTTTGTGATAACCAGTATGTGCCAAGGCCAGACAGATGTCACTTCCAGTGGCATAGAGTCCAAGCTGGCAGTTTACAGGCGTTAGCTATCATACCAGTCCAGGAAGAGAAGAGAGAAAGAGCACATGACCAGGAAGAAGAGGATCCACACTCGGAAGCCGGCGTTGTTTTTGATGGCCTTGTGATAGAAGGAGAGGTACAGAATCAAAGAGTAAAGTGACAACAGTTTACAGCTGTATTAAGGTATGATGGGTTATACAGTATATGAATGCAGGCAAAATAATGTTGGCCGAGTGAAACATCTAGCAAAGAACAGCATAATATATAAATTACATATACAAAATAGATAAATAGCCAGGGGCTGGTTGCTTCAATTTGGTGAATGTTACCTCTCGTATATCCTCATTGCCTTCTTTGACATTCTCTGTAGCTCCCACAACCAGCTGGTGAATACTATCTATCTCCGTTTCCTGTCAAGGGACAACACACAGCAATTAATTTGATGTACAACAAGTTGTAGATTCTGGACTGAGGTGATGTACGGAACTCAACTCACTTGCTGAAGGACTTTCTCGGCAAAGATCTCCTGGAGGCGAGAGATCTCCACAACCTTCCCCTCGATTTGCCTGGAGGACATGGAAGGCAAGCGTGAATATATCACATCAAAAGTAGTGTGCCTGGCATTCTTAAGCCCTCTCCAGATGGCATTAGTATTACCGGGGCAGGTCTGGTGGTTGGTAATTATTGCCTCCAGACGACAGGAATTTTATGCCATCCGGAACAAACATGTCAGTGATTTTCTCTGGCTATCCTGGTAAAAATGTTGTCTGCAAATGCCTACAGTACGTTGAGTTAACTCTGATGTCCTGGGGTCATTTTAATCCCGTCTGGATCGCCATCTGGTGTTTCATGCGATTATTGTCTTGCTCACCTGACATTTTGATCACAAGGGCCAAACATTTAAAAAAGGGAAGTGCTATTGTGTAACACTGTCGCATGGGACTGTCCCTGGATTACCGTGGTCCCCAGTGAATTAGATTACAGTCCAGACTGAAATGATGTGCTGATGTGTGTGGACAAAATCTAATTACTGACCTCTGGTAACACTAATGCTGTCCAGATTGGGCTTGCTAAAGGGTAAAGTAATAATAGTGGTGAGGGAAACTTACCTAACTTCATCCACCAGGCTGCTCATCTCACTGACCAACCTCTGGTTTTCCTGCTCAAACTAGACAGAAAGACACAAAACTAAAACATCATCATCAAACATATATGTAGATATCAAACATTTACCAAGACAAAAAATTGATAATTCCAGCCTAGTTTTGATTTGCTGAGTCAAGTTGGAAGCTGTTGTAAAATAATAATGACTTTAAAGCATCTTCTCATGGTTTATTGCTTAAATCTAGCAAGATGCCATATGGCAATACTATACAATCTGTGCTTGGAATATACTGCATGTTCTTATAGAGCCTCTATTATCTGAACCCCAAACCTCCATAGGGGTCACTCTAACAAAAAGATAAAATTAGCTAAAATGTGTGCTAATGTGAGAACATACTCCACTGATTCATTTTTGTAATGTCCATCTCGACAAATCCCTCTAGTCCAAATTAGACTGTACAGCACATTTCAGAAAGCCTGCACATTTCACATTTTGAAGTTTCACTACATTCTAAATATTTTATTCTCCCTAACAACCTCCATTCTCGAGGGATTCAGTTAAGCAAGGTTCTACTGTACATCCCATATAAGACATCCTCTATGTACAGTTACACAACATGTTGTAAGCTCCTGTTAGTGGAGTAGACGGGACACATCTGAATCAAACAGCTATCTATCATGCATGATGAACGCTGCGGTCCCGCACCATCTGGATCTCCTCAGGAGAGAGCTCGTCCTCCATCCGGCCCTCCTCCCACAGGTTGACACTGTTGTCCAGGACCTCTGACACACTCCTCTCTACAGGGACAGAAAAGGACAAAGCAGAGGCCTTACAGTCATCACGCTTCCACCAAAAACATCAACACTCATAGCAGTTCCTTCAACACTCACTCCATTATTCACTTTGGTCATCTGAATCACTCATTTAGTCACTCGCTGTTTGAGAGGAACCACGTAACCATTCAAACTACAACACTGCTGTTAAAGTAAGGAGCACAGACGGATTCCCATTGTAAACACCTTTTCATTTCACCATAATAGACTGAGTGAGAAAAGACATTATTAAAAAGCACTCCAACACTAAAGCACTGACTGGGACTAGATGTTCTGTCCATACTGGCCTTGCTAACCTACCGGCACTCTCCTCTTTGGCAGCCTTCTCCTCTGTGGGCTCCACCTGCGGGTTCTTCTCCACCTTACTGTGGTGCTCTGGTTCCAGCCTCGACCTGACACCACGTTATCACACAGGCTTTTAGGTTGTTACAGCTCTAATATGTGATAATAAGAACTGTGAAGAAGGTACGCATAGATGTTGATCGTTGTGAGTACTCACAGTCTCTTCTTGTCCACCACTCTCTTGACTCTAATTGCCCTCTGCTCTGAGTACAGCTTACATACTCCTGAAAAACAATCAAAAGATGCACCTGCTGTTACCATGCAATCATATTTCCTAAAATATAAATTCAGTGAATCAGGGATCTACAATGTAGTATGTGTACAGCTCATGTTGAACCAATTCCACCATCCTGCTAGGCACATATTCACCTATTCCTCACTTAGTCTTGTCTGAATTGTGACGAGTGGCATAAACTCACCCTTCAGATACATTTCAATGAGGTCCAGCACTGCCCCCCTGTGCTCCTTTATCTGGGCTGATGTCACCTGCTTCTCAGCTGGGGGAGACAACAATAGCGAACACATTTATTCATACATATATTGTATATGCAAGACAATGCCAGCAAGGCTGTGTACTTTCCATTTCCATTATTATTTGTAAATCAAAGCAAATAATGAACTCTGCACACTGTCTGATGCTCCCATGGTGTATTTATTAACGCCTACGCTTCGAGCGTCTTCGTCTGATGAAAAGTACAGCAGTGTAGGTGTTAATCAATACAGCGTGGGAGCACTGGATAGAGTTCAGACTTTATTTGCTTTTATTTACTTAATTTTTCTTTGTCCGCCACCTGTGAATGAGGATTCGGATGTGCGTGTTTTCTGTGTTTTTCTCCATTACTATTTGAAAAACAGAGCAAATATAGTGCACATAATTATACACACCTTCATTGCGTAGCTGCTTGATGGCTTCAGAGCAGGTTCTCATGAAGATCTGAGCATCTTGGTCAATCTGGTCTCGTTCGTTGTCTGTCATGCGGGTGAGGTCTGACGAGATGAGACTGTAAAACACATCACACACTTTAGAGCATGTATCAGAAGAGGAGTTTTACCTATGCTAACATTGTGGTCAGACAGGAAAGACTCTTTAGGCAATGTTTTATTTCAATACTGTTCATGATGGCATTCATCCTCGCTCACTTCCATGCAGTTGAGCCTTAATGTCTCCCTCTGCTGGACTTCTGAGGCACAATGACACTTCCCAACTATGAACATACAGGGTTTGGTGAAACAAAGAAAACACCAACATCGAGTCCCAGCACAGAGACAGTAGTGATGTTTCTGTACTGGTGTGAAGGTGGATTTTCTGGCATGAAATCAAGCAAATCATTACAAAATGTACAAGGCAAAATCAAATCAGTATTAACATCAACCAGTGAAATGAAAATAATGCTGAAAAAATAAAAATAGAATAAAATAAGGGTTTGTGAGTTGAATGGTGGGGGTGTGTGTCTTGGTGACATTGCTAGCCAAGTGTTCAAGGATGGTATTTGATTAAAGTTTGTGAGAGAGTGGTGATAAAAAAAAATGAAGATGCAGAGATGAAATGTAATTGAAGCTGAACAAATGTCATCCTTTTATCATACTTGTGGCAACTTACTGGGAGTAATGTTTCTTTTTGTAATGGGTAGCATGTTAAGTTGTGGTCAAGACAAACTGAGAGAACTTTGTGTACAAGTTATCTTGGAAACTGCCCAGTTGCATCGAAAATGCCAAATAATATTCTATTACACTATTACACAGCCACCATCACTGAGAAGCCTTATTGCTGGCTTTTATTTTGACCTTAGCCATACTTTGACTGAAATGATATGACCAACTACACTGATTTTATAAACATTTTGAATTAAATTCAATTGCAATCGATAGTCCATAATTATTCTGTTGGGCAAAGCAAGAAAGTATGTAGAAAAACAGAAAATTGATGAGAAAACTAGAAGACAGGAACAGCTAACGGAGAGGCTGAAGGTAGAAGAGTTTTAAATATACCACCGATGGGAGCTTGATGCCTTTTCCCACCACTAAAGAACAGTCCACTCCACCCATACAGTGTTTACTTAATGTGTTCTGTTGAAGTGTTATCAACTTAACAAAACATAGGCTGCTCCACACACCCATGTACACACCCACACCTACAAACACAGAGGGGCCTTGGAGAGAGGAAGGCCTGGATTAGTCCCAGGGCGTGATTTGCTCTTCACTTGGTTGCAGCTCAATTATTCCAGACAATTACACTGGAGCCTGCTGCTATAGACCACCCTACTCGCTGCTGACCTTGTGCCAGCAGCCGGCCCCCGTAACACTGACTCAGGCACACACACACACACACACTCACACACACATACCCTGCAGTCATACATTTGACTGTCCTATCAAATCAGCTCCAACTCCTGACCTCATCTGAATTGTGTCAGAATCAAACTATTCATCAGAAGCCCTACAACACCTTTCTCTACAGCCTTGCAGTGTTTTACTGTTGTGTTTGTATTGGTGGATTGTTGCATAGTCTAGTAATCTAGTAATCCACAGGGAAAAAAAACAACAAAAAACACAGTTCCACGTTGAAAAAGTGTTTGGAGCGGCTTACCTTCCGGCGTTCACATAATCTTTCCTGTGTTGTAGTAGAAAGTCTTTGAGTTTGGTGATGTTGGTGATCTGCCAAGAAGTGAGAAGATACATTACTAGACATCATTACCTCCATGTCAATGAGTCTCTTTAAATGCTGTGCCTCAGTTCGTCCTTCAGTATTTTCGCCATGTCAACATGGTTTAAGAAAGAGTTTTTAGAAGTGTACCAGGAAACTATTTTCTCCCTACTACCTTTACGCAGAGCCAGAGTAAATGTGTGATTTAGTATTTATTGACTGTGACAGACGACCAATGTCGATCTATCTCTGTGTATTCTCAATGTTTACCTTTGACAATTAATTTACTCCGAGACATACCAAAATCAAACTTGCAATTTCCTCGTCAAACAGCTCTCATAAATAAAACCATGAGCTTCTCTATACAGAGCTCTGACAGAGCAATCTCTAATAAGCCTTAAATTCATGATCTGTTACTATTTATCACTGAGAAAATGTCCAAGTGTGTGTGTGCACAGGGAAACCAGAGGAAACTCGGTTCAATCCAATATTTGCTCCTGTAATTCAGTCAAACATTGAAAAAGGCCAAATTGCTTCCCTGTCCACAGAGTTGTGCTGGCAGGCTAGAGGTGTGTGTGGACATTCACACAGCGGGGTCTGTTAGATGCAGAAGAAGACAGAAGTCAGACAAGCAAAGGATTGAAAAGTGACACAATGGGTTTGACTGTGACAGAGACCTCTGAGCGTGGGAGATTATTTTGATAGCATAACGACGCTGTCTTCGACCTTCAGCCTTTTCAGTCTAACAACCCCAATTATCAAATTGCCTCGGCTGTAAGGCGTAACCTGGCCCCAGCCATCTAATAATGTCTCTAAAAAATCCCTTCCTAGCGTCACGGCGACCTAAAAACGGTTTCGTTGACGTTTGAAAGATGACAAGTTTCTCACTGTTGAAAGAAGGTGTCAAGATAAACAGAGCCAAGCAATTTGTTAGAAACCTAGACCTCCTCCTCTGGCTCGGAAAGTGATTCAGTGATGTGTGACGCTGCTTTGGGGCATATGCTAGCTCAGGCAAAGGCTGATCGACCCTTGTAATAATACAATTATTTGAGGTCAACAGTTAATTGTTGTTCAGAGCGCTTGAGCTTGGTGAGGAGTCAGGAGAGAAGAGAACCTTTCTAGTGGTTGAAAGACTTAAAAAAAAAAAAAAAAACCTTGTCTGCGTTGTGTAGAGTCTCTGTGGATCTAAGACAAAACTCCAAAGAGAGCTCCTGAGTGTGTCTTATATTAGACACTTATTGGTAGATGGGTAAGGTTTTCCCTGCCCACAGCCATAAAAGCTCCAATAAATAACATTTTCTTATAGTGTCCTATAGGAGGTCTGGTGTTGGAAAGTAAAAGGTTATCTTTAAAAAATAGTTTGTCAAAAATGTTTACTCCCAGCAATGAAACTGCAGTCATTGAAGTATGTATCTTACAGTCATGACATTATCATTGCAATCTTTTGGCAAATTTATTGTCAGTTTGCAAGTTTTATATTGAAATAATATATTAATATGTTATTTGTCAGTTAATTTAATTTAAATTGTGCTGATGTAACTAAAATTTAAAAGAGTTAAAGAGTTCTTGTGATAAGAATACAGCCTATTTATCTATAGCCTATCTTCAATAATGACTTGGTCATTCTGATTGTTGAAACAAGTAAAGGTAGCCTAACATTGGAAGATTGTTAGTTCTCATGTCCTAAATGAAAATTTGAAATATGCAAAACCCATAAATAAGATATGATATATTTAATGTCATCTACAAAATGTGTGTGAATGTATTTGAACAGTGTCTTCCTGCCATGGGTCGTGCCTTCGGATCCTAAAGGACTAGGCTGATTTAAAGACTGTCATGATATGATCTGATAAAGCCTTCAACTCCCCATCCTCAAGGAAAACCAGCTCCACAGGCAATGTTGCTATTTATAAGCCTGGAAAACCCCTGTGGGAGAAAATTTGGGAGTTTCAGTAATTTTCAGTTTTCGAAGGCCTGCCACGAAGAATTTAATCTCTGACACGGCATGACTAATTTATCTTCTACTCTAAACTATATTTTCTGCTTGCAATTAGCGCTTGGCTATAAGCTTATTTATGTACAAGGTATAGCTCACTACAGAAATGCATTCATGAACTACCTCTCCTTGACCAGCAGGCAGTGCTAAACCCACAGTATTGAAACGTGCTGAATCAGAGTGCAAATGAGTGGAGAGGGGGTGGTGGGGGTGAGGTGGGGGGTGTGGGGGGTGTCGAGAGTGCTGCTCTGGGGGTTGAGCTGTCTCCTGTGTGTATACATTGGAGCTCAGATTCCCAGCACAACCTCAAGGGTTTGCAGGGGGTCAGTGGGATCAATTGCTCTTGTAACTTAAGACTCTAAAGAGCAAGTAATTCCTCAACAATGAGGAAGGGGGTGGCCTTGTGCTTGTGGCTCACCGTGTGTGTGTGTGTGTGTGTGTGTGTGTGTGTGTGTACACATACGTGCAACTGTGTACGTGTGTGTGAGGGAGAGCTTGAAGTGAAGGCAGAAGGAGACAGTCTGCCGGGCTACATCTAATCTCGTCATCATCAAGGACCCCCACTTTACCTCCTCACTTTCTCCTTCCCCCTGCTTCCCTCCAGCCCCGGCTGAGCCCAAACAAACCATCAGGGGGGATTATTATGAGGAAGAAAAGAGAAAAGGCTTAGCTAGCAGATTTCTAAAGAGCTTGGCCGGCTCTTTGTTTTGTTAAATCCAGGTAACTGACAGAATTTGATAATGACTGCCCTGCCATGGTTTAAGTCACTGTGTGCCCTGACCAAGGGCTATCCATACTGAAGCCATGCCAGTTTGCTGTTAGATGTGTGGGCCTGCTACAGAAAGGATGCTTTAGAGGAGAAGACTACGCCACATGTTGATTTTATTATCATGTTTATGTCTGTCTCTCTAATGGCTTCACTTTTGTCTTTTTTTGTTTATGTGCATTTGGAGTTAGGATGCTGCAGTCAGTCAGCACAATAAACAAACAAATGGCACCATCAAACAAGACTTTTAAGAATACGTATGTTGAGGGCCTTTGATCTATTTTGATATATTTTAAAGCTGTATTAATGTGTTTTGATTTTTACTGGAGAATTTATTTGGACTGAAACAGATAGTTGGCAGCAATTGTATGTTGCCTTATTGTTTGTTAATTTTTGATTAAGCAAGTAACCATGGATACAAAATGTCCTAACGTATAAGGAGGGAAAGTGGCAACTTACACCATCTGCTGGTTGTTCAAATAAAAAAATCACCTTTCATTTTCCCATAGGCAGATTTTTAATAATTGATTATAAATTAGTAACAGCTATCATTCATTTTGCGATACTAAGGCACATCAGCTATGAGATTAAACAATTTTTTGCAAAGGTATAACAGTATACAGATACTTGTACAGAAGAACTACACCCACAGCCTTGCTACTGCATTGTATGACCGTGTCACAACACTGAAACGAGGGAGAGCAATCAAGATGGTGCAGTGCTTCATGCCGGGTTGTTCCCATATATGTATGTAATATATGTATGCATGTATGTACGTACTCCCATACAAATCCAAAGTATTTGACAAGCCAGCTAATGATGCCATCTTTGCCAATCAGAATTTGTAAATGCCCCGCTGCTGGAGATCACTGCAGTGGACTGTGGCAGTGACATGATCGGCGCGACTGGCTTTGTAGTCTGTTTTGAAAAATCTCAATGAAAACTATACTATTGCATTTTGCCACAATGCCACGAGATAATTTAAAACGCTAGGATAACAATCAATTTCACAGGAGATAGAGGTGTAACCGCACCTCGTGATGTGTAATATGAAATGTGCAAACCATTCAATTCATTCCAATGGCCAGATTTGAACGCAAACAACAGGAGGTGACATGACAACTTTCCCTCCCTATATCACTGATTGTAAATTGTGGGATACTTTTTGTAAATTTGTTTGGTTTTGGGTTTTGGCAACAGCAAGGACCTTTGGATAGGGGAATACCCATTCTCTCTTGATTCTAAATTTCACGTTTGGTTTCAAAAAGATGAAAAACAAAATCATGTTGCATGTAGTAAGTTCTTCAGGTCACCAATTTGAAACAGCATGATTGATTTCTGGTTTATTCTGGTTTGCACAAAGCCACATCCTTTGAGACACTGGAGAAAGCAGCTATAAGCAATGTGTATGCCTGGACAGCAAAGACTTTTTAGCTGTTAGGGAAAACTCTCTCTTTGGACTCACGGATGCTAACAATATTGCAATACTCAAGCCTCATTGAAAGCAGAGGAAACAAGACTTGGGGAGTCTGTACCTCTAAGGCAAGCCACCAGACTAACTGCGTCTGGCTTTGAAGCCAACTTTTTCTTTTGACCTTTGCCTTAAACAATGCCTTTCATCTAGAGGTTGAATGCTGACCACAACTAAGAGGCCAAAACATTATGTTGATTGTTGGTTATTTAAACAGCACTAGTGTCTGCTTTAGCTTCACTTGAGGCATTCAATAACAAAGTAAAATAACAATATGCACTTTATAGCACATGCATTACTCAGCTAACATCTATTCTTAATCTAGTATAAAAGAAACACTACTGTCTTTACAGTTGTCACCTTTCCAAGCAGATTTTAATTGCATGTCTGTCATGATTAAGAGTCCCTGTATTTTTAAGTGCTTCAAAGTGAAAGCTCATTTTGTTCAGATTGCAGCCTAAATTGTATTGGTAGTATTTCAGTGATTGCAAATATACCCTAGGCCTAATCAATTATTTCACAATAATTTAGATTTGTCCACAATAATTTAGATTTGTCTAAAAAAAAAAAAAATTGTCTGCAGCTACTGCAGTAATCAATCCACACATTGGCTTTAAATGAAGCCTAGTCTATGTGTCTATGCAGCTAAGCTCTAGTTTGTTCCAGTTAAACTGTTTAGTCTGCAGAGTATCTGGTGCCCATCTCATGATTCAGAGTTTGACATCCATCTGCAGATCTGTGTTTCACCACTTATTCCTCATTTATTTTCATTTTTATGAAATGTGCAATAACATCTTTTGTTGCACGGGGGGAAAAAAATCTAATTGTGCTTAGCCCTGATAGCAGATGCCTCAAAATTCAATTTGCCTGGCCTTCATGAGAAAACAGTGCAGAGATTAGGCCAACTGGTAAAGAGACCATTTAGCAGCACATTGAGCTCAGGGTGATCCCTGCAAATCACAACCCCATGGCAAACGTACAGCCTCAGTATAGCCTCGGCCTAGATGCTTGTACTTGTGCATGTGAAGCTGACTTCTCCTCAATCTCCTGTTAACTACGTGTCGTTCTAGTTTGTGACTTGGTGAGTGGACACTCACAGAGAAAAAAAGGAAAAGTTATTTTAACTGTCTGTGTAATGGAAAGATTATTCCCCTTTTTTTCTACCAAAAGTAGCACTCCTTTTATAACTGGAAGTGCAACAAATTATTGATTATACACACTCACATACAGTTCTCACTAAGATGAGGCTTTAACTAGAATCTACACCAAAGTCTATGTAGCTGAGGGTCTCGTGAGGGTTTTACTGTAGTACCACAAGGTCTGGATTTATTATTTCATTTATGAATGAATGAAAGTAGTCTTGTTTGACCTGATTCTTAGAAATATTTGTGGGGTTTATGTAGTTTGGGGTATTTCTTCAATCTTTCAAGTAGGCTATTATTAGCTATTTAGGCTTTTAACCATAAATATAAACTTCTGCTAGAGGACATGATTGACAGTAACTTCAGAAATCAAGGACGTGCCTGGCAAAACATTTCAGACGTAAAGCACGATTTCCACAGCTGTACACGTTACCCTAAGTGGTTGACATTTATGACCACTCATAAATGACATTGCTGTATAGCATCTGATTGCTGCTGTGGTGACTGTACGCCATCTGCCCGACATGACTTGTTAAACATGAGTGCTAAAAATCCACAAATGCTTTCCAGTTTCACCTGAATGCCAATACCCACAGGAACACGGGAAAACAAACAAGAACAAGAATTAACCTACAAACCTTAGCTGTCAATTCACTGTTCCAACTCTAAAATTACTGGTGTGTCCATTATTTATCCACGTTTTACATTCTATCCCAATGTAACTCAATAGGAACATATTTAATTTCCAACTTCATAATTTTCGACATTATTTGGGCCTGTGCGATTAGAATAATTCCCCATGGTTAGGCAATTTCAATCAAATTTTGAGTGTTATAGAATCATTTTTAACATTTTTTCGGACTTGCAAAGTTTACCATCATAAAAAAAAAAAAATCAAATTAACCAGAGTCTTCAAATTCAAACTCAATGTTTTGAGAATACATGAGCTTATCATTTCCATTTGAAGCTTTCTGTATGGAAGAACCCCACTAACAGCACATACTTTTAAGTGCTGGCTGATGGCCACACTTTTCAGGGTTTCAAAGAAAACACTGTGAGAAGGAGCCAATTTAGGAATACCACTGCTGAAGGCACAGTGGGGTGCCAAGCGCTATTTTCTACACACAATTTAACAATTTTGGGGTGACCTCCTCCATTTAAACACGAGAAGGGCAGCATGCTGTGGAGAGAGAGGAGGTGAGCGGTGAAATGGAGATCACAGTGCCCCAAACCGACCCCTATGAGGTAAAAGATTCCCCTGACCAAACCACACCCTGCAAACACCGGCCCTCTTATTAGTCAATCAAGCCTTTTTTGCATTGCTTCTAAAGATGTTACATTTCCCTGCTCACTGGGCTACATTTTGAGTGGAAAAAGCCTCATATGACCACTTTATATTTGTACACTTTGATGTTTTTTTTTCTTCTATTTTTGTGGAGCTTCAGTGGGAACTTGGAGAGAGTTATGCATGTCTTGAAGGGCACCCACATCTGTTGTGCATTAGGTGCCGGCCGTCAACATTGTTACTGGGGACCTAATTTAATATTTTCTCTGTTTTGATCTTCCACCTTTAATCACTGGCTCTTGGGAGGATCGGCTTTCCCCAAGAAATTGTTCGAGAGCCGAAAGAAAATGTTATTGCAGCATGTTTATGGAATCATACATGCGAAGAGAGGGCTTGCACAAAAAAAATGCTGCCTATCTCAAGTTGTACAGAGAGAAGAATGGACAGAGTTGGGGGGAGAGGTGGGTGAAAACCACAACATAACTGTAAGCAGTCAGGACATTCCAAACTCCCAATTTCAATTTCTCCAAACGCTGGTTCACTGAGATGTTTGGAGATGATATCTGCAGCGCAGGGGAGGCAGCGGTAGGGGGGAGGAGAGTAGAGGGCAGGCACCACAGGATAGGTTTGAGTTTCTTTGAATCAGCACCCCTGCTTTTATTAAACCACCATTTCTAATATCAATGCAACAGGGGTGCACAGAACATAACAAAAGCCCGGTTGTGCAGAGCTGCTGTGACTGGGCTTATGTCTCAGACCGATGGTGGAGACATCAGGTACAGCTTAAAAGTCCTGACTCCCCTAGGGAAACACAGAATGGTTCTTCAAGGTGCCTTTGAAGGGGTTTGTGTTCATGATATTCACGTTAGGCCAATGACCTCTGGCTGCACAGCAACACTGTATGCCATGGAGCTGAGCCTTTTACTGGCCAGTGGTCTCTCTCCTATTGCCAATCTGTGGTGATGTCTCCTTACACTCTTTCCTTCAAATTTCTTGAACTAATTAAACATCAGCCTAGGTCACACAAGGGGATTTTAATGCTGATTGTAAGCCTGATTGGGCTAGTCGGGAGTGGAGGGGGGGGGGGGGGGGGGGACTAGGGCCCGACGGTTGGCACAGATCATCCTGTAGTGTGAACCGCCTCAAGACTGCTGACTCTGGCCATTTGGCATGACGAGATATTTTCCAACGTGTTTGAGTTTGTCGGGCCAAGTCTGTTCAGGCTTGTGTAGTGTGAAGCTCTTTTTTTACAGTCTATGGTGTGAAGTGGTACAAGACTCACCAAGACTGAAATCTGAGAGTGACACTGGAAATAGCCAATCGGAGTTTAGCTCAAGAGGGGAAGAAAAAAGAATGAACCAGAAGAGAAATCACGTTTACACCCACTCAGGTAGACAGTTAACATCAGCAAGATTTGTAACTCCACTCTTCTCTACTCTTGATGCTATACAATTTCATTTGGAGGAATAAATGATCAAAAAAACATAGATTTTGTTTGTTGTGAAATGATATGAAAGAATGACGTTTCCTCCTTGAAATCAAGCATGCAGCACACCAACAACGGGGTTTGCACCATGTAGCAACATTAACGCTGCCTGTGAGTGTGTTCACGGTGGCTCCATACAGACGAGCTGCGTCTTTCGCGCACAATGCACGACTAGCTGCTCTGTCATGCCACCATCTGCTGGCTAGGTACTAGAAGAAAGAAATCTGTGCCAAACAAATAGACATCAGAGGAACAGATGAGGGAGAGGGACAGAGAATATGAAAAGAGTCTGAGAAAGTTGAGAAAGTTCTAGCCTCACTGGCCAGAATGATGGCCATGGTTAGGGCATGATGCCCTAAGTAAAATATGCATCATGAAAGTAAAGTATGCAGAGAATTTCTTATTCTCTTATAAAATTGTCCCACAGAGTTTTGCCTAAGCTGTAACAAATCTCAGCAATTATGCGTAATATCAGTGTCATATACACCAGATTTATATGGCACTTACAGTGAAATGCAATAAAGTCATTATGAAAAACATGTAGGCTACTCAGCTATTATTACGCATATTTGATAGGCTTATGGAGTGTTGCTATCATACATCGCAGTCTTTATTTATGATTTGTACAGAGGCAGCTCTGTTTAAGGGACAGAAGGTGGAAAGATGTACAGGGTTTGATCCACACCAAAACAGCAGTGCCCAATAATAATCATAACAAGCATGAAAGCAGTGCCATCATTACTCAGTTGTTTTTATCATGTCTGAATTACAATTTAGAGTTGTCTGAAGGAGAACACATTATCTCAAAGTCATTTTGAAAAACCTGGGAAAAAATTGACCTGAATGTCAAGTCATGTTGTGAGAGAATAAGTAACAATTTCTTAATGATCACCATTTGCCTCATATATAGGCCTAAGCATTTATTTCCTCTTATGATCATTAATCACTTTCAACCACTTGTATAATCATCTATACAACCATCTTTCATGATCATTTATTGTTTTGTGTTCATGTTACCCTGCTAGAGGATGACCATCATCTCTTGTCCTGTTTGACAATACTGACCTTTGTCTCATCTTACCTTAGCCTTATCTTAAACCAGCCAATTAGAGACTTGCACATCTTTCCTTTGTTCTAGTTTATACCGGTCTCCCACTTACTCCCTGCTGCAAGTTATCTCTGCGTCAAGTCAAAGTAGCCAGGAACTTGTTTGCTGCACTTCTGTGTGCAGTGTGCAGCTATACTTTGTTACACATGATCTGACTCTCTATGCTGACCCATGCATGTATGCAATAAAGAAGCTGTACACATGGACACATCAAACTAGAGCTGAGCGCTGGTTTCCTCAACAATTTGGTGCCATGACCTGGATGACAACAGATCTTCGAAGGTGACTCTTTTCCTGACTGAAAACCGACACCAGAGGTAAGACATCCTGTTGAAAACTCAATTTTGTCACTGTGTGGTTGTAAGTCTGTGGTTAGAGTTTGACTGACATGATCCAAACTTTTTTGACTGTCCACTGTATAGGCTTGATAACAATTTAAAGGAAGTTAAAGGTACTATGAGAAAATGAAATGATGACAGATAAAATAAACGCAGTGTAGACTGGGAAGCGATTTGCAAAGGTAGTTCCATGTACAGTCTCATTCTTGTACATGAAAAATAGGCCTAAATACAGAGTAGACACAGAGTGTGCTGAGTTTTTTTAAAAGGTACTTCACATACAACTGCATTCTTCTGGTAATTATTCTGGTCTTTACATGGCAAAGAACATGGGCTCAAATATTACTCCTGAATGAGGTTTTGCAATTGTTTCTTGAAATCGAGTAAGATTATATAAAATTATGTTTGAGGACTATTAGGCCTCCAAAAACCTCCACGACACACACCTTGAAGACATGGAATCATCTCACAGTTATCTTTCACATGATACTATATCCTTACTGAATCAATTCTACTGTCTAAAACATGAAGACTTGCAAACACAGGGGGCAAATTTAGCACTATCGCTGTGCTTATTTAGGCCTCTCTAGTATTATTGTAAAATAATATCAAATTATGCAAGACGAAGGGCTGAAGCCCCTGCATAAACAGGGTCTCTACAGGAGGCTGCAACCAACAGACAAGACTAATGCAGAACACCGCAAGAATCAAGAGTCAAATATAGCTGATTCCTGCATCAACAGATCTACAGACTGACTAGAGCTGCAACAATCTGATCCTACATGCAGCATCGTGACTAGCATTTCATTCATACTGCATACAGTACAGGGACCTACGTGTGTACGGTTCACATAGGCTTTGCTAATTATGAATTATGAGAAGCTGTCTTTAATGCACTTACAGCTGCTAACACACTGAACTAAACGCACGCCTTGGTAGATTGTAACTCCGTGGTTAGGGAAAGTTTGAATATGTTTGAATAAGTCTGACTATCACACACACTAAGCAAACGACCAAATGTTGCTTGAATTGCTCCCTGCATACCTGCCATAGGCGTACTATTGTTTCTAAAACATAACACGAGTTCAACATTTCAGAAAACCTGGTGTTCTGGCTTTTATGTTAACGGTAACTTAATTCACAGACTACAAAAAAGGCTAATCGTGAAGTTTGTGTCAGCAGTAGCTAGCCTAGCTGGCTAGCTTGGAAAACACTTACCACCTCTTTCGCTTTAGGAGAGAATCCATTCTTGGGTCTGCTCCTCTTGAAAATCTCGTCTTTGGTAGAATCAAAGCCAACTCCTATAGCCTTGTTTCTGGTTTTTACAGTTTTGACACTGGCTTTGAACAGTAAAGTTATATCAACAGCCATTTCTGTGTAGCGGAGTGCTACAGCTCCCGGCCGGACCACTGTAAACAAACTGACACGTCACCAGTGTAGACGTCATTATCCTGCGACAGAGTGGATTTTCCCTGAGACGGCGGAGAAAGCCTTACGTTTTATCTTAAGGTTTTTATCAGCATTTATTATATTATAGCGTGTATTATACCTGATGGTATTTATATTCTGCAAGCGGTTGACTTGGTATCAAGTTAATGATCGCTTTGATTCATTTTTAAGTATCTGAAAGCGTCACTTGTTCGTGGCCCACTTATTCTTAGGAAAAATCTTAAATTTTCAAAAAGGTCTTAGGCATAATGTCTTAAGTCGAAACAACACTATAGTGGAAGACTTGCAGCTAGATAGTCATGTTAAACAGGACACTTACTTTTAATCATGTTTGTTAATTTGCTACATTGAATGCCGGTGTAACAAGCATTTTTCATCAAGGAACCCTAATTGTGTGTAGGTTAATTATGCTCTCTCTCACACATTTCTCTCTCTCTCTCTCTCTCTCTCTCTCTCTCTCTCTCTCTCTCTCTCTCTCTCTCTCTCTCTCTCTCTCTCTCTCTCTCTCTCTCTCTCTCTCAGGACGATGCCCCTGCCTTTACTGGAGGGAATGTCTAGCAGAAGGCGAAGGCCTAACTGGACCGACCAGGAATGTCTCCTCCTTGCTCAGTTAATGCAAGAAAGGAAAGACATCATCAGAGGGAAGTGCAGCACTGGAGTGTCAATACAGAATAAAAGACAGGCATGGGAAGAGATAGCCCAAACCATCAACACTGCTTTTCCACATATTCAGCGCACAGTCTCTGATTGTAACAAAAAATGGGAAAATTTGCTGGCAAAGTCGAGGGAAGAAATCAAAAGACAGAAAAGGCAATTTGGTAAAGGTAAGAAAGAAGTGCAGTCTGATTGTTCAAAGAAGTGTTCATGTTTACAATTAAATCTACAATCTAACTTGGGTGAAACTAGACGAGGCCTTCACTTCTCTCGCTGCTGGCTGCTGAAAGCTACATTTGGAAAATAAACAGAAATAAACAGATCCAGATTAGGGTCTATTTAACACTTGGCTTAGCCAACTGTTCAGCATATTGTGCTCTCTGGGATACTCATTCAAAACTTCATAGCATGTACATCATTGCATGACTTTTCCTTCACAGATGAAGACCTGTCACCTGAACTGTTCAGTAATGTGACCCAAATAGTGATTTCTGTGATGGCCCTCTCAGACAGGCTGCTGCAGGACAGAAAAGACCCTTCAATCTTACAGCTCGTGGAAACTCAACAAAGGTAAGAAAACATTTGTATTCTTTGGCTGCAGTTGCAGGCCTAGACTATAATAATTAATCACATCACATTTTCATTTGAGATATAGAACTGAAACCAGACCATGCTGAAGCAGTTTATCTTGATCTTAAATTTCTGGCAATCTTGTGGCATTGTTGCAACAGGGCATGTCTTTATTAAATGAGTCAAAAAATGCAAATTTGTGTCCAAATCAAATAAAATCCTGAAAGTACCATTTTTTCCTCCCATTTCAGCTGCGATAAAGATGAATTCAACCATGCAGCAGGTGAAACATCCACAGTCAAACATCCACTGACAGAGCTTGAGCTCCCTGTTTATGCTGCTTCCCAAACTACACACTCAGAGCACTTTGTGGATCCATCTACCTCTCCAGCAGCACACCAAATGACTCCGTTCACTAATGGCCCAGGTTCACTTGGCCTACACTTTAATAGTCCTTGTACTGCTGTCCCTATTAGCCCTGTAGTACAGTTGGCTGCTCCCTGCACTCCTACATCCTCAGTGCAAAGCACAGCTCTGCAAGAGCGAATGGATTTGGAAATGTCTGTCCTCAGAAGACAAGAGGCAGTCCTCAAGCTGCAAGAGGAATATTACACTCTAAAAATTAAGCTGATGAAAAAGCAAATGGGAGGGTCAGTTCGTAAAAGACTAAAGTAAAACTGGAGGAAGACCTATTGCACCGTGGTAAAATTCAGTGAAGTAGTACGATGATTTGTCTGTTTAAAATATGTTTTTATTATCATTGTTGATAACTGAGATGTTAGGGGGGTAGGGTGTAATAAAGTTCAGCAGGGTGTGTTTGTGAGAGTCCTGTTCAGCAGTCTTATGGCTCGGGGGTGAAAACGACCCAGGTCTTTTGATGCCAGGTGGAATGCTGCGGTATCATTTTGCCAGATGGCAAGGGAGCGAATAGTCCCTGGTTGGTGTGGGTTGGGTCGCTGATGATGCTGCGAGCCTTCCTCTCACACTGCTCACTGTAAATGTCCTGTGTGGGCGGCAGTGAGGAGGATTTTCACAAGCCTTTGCAAGACTCTGCGGTCAGAGGCTGTGATGCAACAAGAGAGTACGGTCTCTATTGTACATCTGTAGACAGGGATCCCAAGGGCCTTGAAAATCCTTGAAAGTTTGTGGATTTCAGAAAAATAAAGTCTTAAAGGTTTGTGAAAATGAAAGGATAGCCTTGATAGTACTTGCCTCGGCTCTCTCTGTCCAAGGATCATCTCTTCACATCCTGAGGAAAACCCTGTGTGGAGATTTGTGTTAGAGCAGCAATTTAAAATTATTTCACCAGGATTTCTTGACTTGACAAGATCATGAGTAAAAAAAAATAAGCCTCTACAATGTCTATGTCTGACCGATGTCACTTCTCACTGTAAAACATGCCAATTTTGAGTCCTTGAATTTCACCAAACAGGAGCTTTAAAGTCCTTGAATTTGATTTCCAGCCGACTGTGGGAACCCCCTGTAGAGCACCTTGTAGCGAGAATGTTCTTGTGTTTACGACCGCTCGTGTCGTTTTCAATATTAAAGGGATTTTTTTCTCTTTAGTAAAGTCTATTGTACTTTTAGCATGTGCCATCATGGCCAGTTTTCTGCCCCAGGCATCCATAGCACTTAAGGTCTCACTACATTTGAAAATATTTCTAGCAATATTCAGAAACCTGCATTCTGTCGGATGATGACAGAATATGTGAGCGCCTACGAAAACCTGTTTGTTAAAAATGTAATTTAATTTATATGTGAAATATTGTTTGATGTTCTAATTGTATCTACTCATCATTGATGTCTTTTTTAAACATTCTTTTTTATTTTGCTAAAGTTACCTTACATAGTTATCAGTTAATGTCATGTCTGCTGTAGTTCTCACAGACTCCCATTCTAATTTATGATGTAATTTATGAGGTTTATGTAAAAGTTAAAAAAAATTATCCAACATGGTTTGCTTGTCATTGTCTTTGTGGTTATGATTTTAGAAGATTATTGGTTGTTTTGTCTGTGTATACCAACATAACATCAATATCAATATTATAGAATGTGGCTTAAAGCCAGTCTTCTGCTTTTGCTCCCCACAGTATATAGTTCACTCTGTTCACAAACTGCATGACAGTCAAAATGAATGAATTCAGCTTGTCTGGTGTCTCACATCACTGTATGATGTCACTCCAGAGAGCCGCAAACTGAGAGACAGAAGAGTCACTCTGAAGTACTGTATACTGAAAAGTTTGGAACTGCATCTTGAAAAAAAATGTGCCAGAAGTTGGCTTCAGATTCACAGCTTATTTGGAAGTTAAGGGATATTTGAGGGGAAACCTAAATTAATTTCTAACTTAGTAAAACATGTCAGTATATACATGTTTCACTCAAGCTATGTAGAGTAACAGATTTTAACGTCACTCTGTTAAGTTATGTTATATATCAACTATGATGTATGTAGCCACCAGTCTTATCAATGTTTTCTGCCCAGATTTGTATTGGTTCAATTATTGTGGGCTACTGTCACTGATACAAAAAAATCATTACTTTTTCACTTTTTTCATATGTTTTCAAAACAAATTGTTCCTAGCCTGGCCCAAAGGGATTTTGACCTAGAAGTAGAGGTCCAATATATGAAATACTTCTGTTATTACGATTTTGAAGGCAGTATATGATGTTGAAATAATACTTAACTATAGCCTCAGTTGCAAGTTTGTACTATCATATTAAATCATTTTGGGCCACCAATATGGCAGATGTCTTATGAAGTGAGACTCAAGCACTGATTCCTGCCTGCCCTGTTAAGGTCTTCTATGTTTAATTGTTGGCCAAATAGGGAGCTATAGGCTTTTCAAGGATTAAATGTTTGTCCAAGGAAATAGACTTGAGTCCAATGCAGATTTCTGGTCTGGACAGACCATAACCTTAATTCTTATTTGTTCAACACTTTGTAAAAGTTATGCCATATTGTTGTACTCACAACTGCATGATCATATATGATCATATCAAGGGTGAAAATATTTTGGACTGCCAATATGACAGATGTCCTGTGTTATAAATCAGGTGTTCCATTAAATAATTAATAAAATCTGGACTGAAAACACTGATTAGTTGACGGTGAGAACCTGTGTCATAGTCACTGATGTATAACAATTTGACTTAATGATGTTAAAATATGTTATTCTCCATCACTGAGATGAAAAGTTTGTGTGTTTTAACATGTTTTACGGGGTTAGAAATGGAGTTAGGTTTCCCCTTAAATTTTCCCTTGATCGCGAATAAGATGCTACAAATCGCAAACCAACTTCAGCCTTGTCAGCCTTTCCTCATGATAACGAGATAACAAGAAAATATCACACATAAGCAAGAAAAGTTCATACAACAGGGCGATTTTTTTTTTTTACAAGATGAAAGCAATATGCTTTCGTGCAACAGGAATTTCAGGAACTAAGCTAACAAATTCTTGAAATTGTCCCCAGTAGTTTAGGAAGTAGAAGCCTTGTTTATTCTGCAGAGAAGTCCATTTCATGAGTATAGTTTTACACTGTGGAAAAGGTTGTTTAATTGCTGATTCATGTCATTTACTCCTAAGTGCGTATTTGGAAGCTGTAAATGTTTGACATACATCAATATACATATTTATGAATATTGCGCTTGGTCATGCCAATGTAAGTAAAGCTAAAATAATGTCCTGTCTAGACGAATGTAGTAATTTGTACATAATATTTCTCATAAATCCGTTTATTTGTAAGTGACTTGGGTTGGCACCCAGATGTAAGCAGTGGGGCCTGGAGTGTTGAATAAAAGACTGTTATTTGCTGTGCGGTTTGCTCATTTCCTTTGTTAGTGTTGCGCCAGACTGCGTTACAGTTGAGTGGTGTGACTGTCTCTCCTCTTCTGCAGCCTCAGCGCTAACTCTCCTGTGCATACGTTTTTTTTTTTTTTTCGCTCACTCTTCTAGCTTTCCCTGAGAAAAGAGAACCTCCTTTCATGAACCGAGGTTATGGGCACAAAACTAAGGTGTGATCTGCTTTATTACACCTAATGTGTCAATGTGAGCAGTATATCCAAACGTTAAAGTCTCCTCCTTTTATCTTGCCCAGGGATCAAACACACCAGCATTAGTGTGGCTTGGCACTGGCATGTCCTGTAACTGACAGAATAGGAAACTTTGGATGACGGACCGTTGGCTCGACAAGAAGCAATCACATCTGACTATGTTTCAGAATCAAGGTGTGTTTTTATCTGTCCCAGCCTGGTCACCCCTCCTCAGAGGCTCGACTCCTCTCCTTTCTGCCTCCGCAATGGTGGAATGACCTTCCAACTCCAGTCAGAACAGCAGAGTCACTTCCCAATTCCTTCAAAGGCTGAAAACTCATCTTTTCTCAACTCACTCTAAATATTCTCTAAAAGTCCCTTCTATCTGTCTCCTTACCTGTTGTTCCATGTCTGTTTGTTGCACTTCACTCATATGATTGTTGTATGGTCGAGGAATACTGCCTGGGCACTAAGGCCCTGACCTTTGCGTTCTTTATTTTTGGCTGCTTATAATTTTGGCTAAATGTCTAATATGTCATGTAAAATGCGATCTTTCTGATGCAGTAGGCTATCCTAAAATCTGAAATCTGCATTAATCTATGGTACAACAGACTGAGCATACTTTATAGGCATTCCAAGATACTATCTATCCTTGGACAAGGCGGGGATGAAGCGTTAGTGATGGTATCCATTCCTCCTGTCCCTGACAGATGAGCCATGTTTTTGAGTGTCCTCTGGGCAGTCCACTTAACTGCCTGAAAAGGAACCCCTTAATCTCCACTTTCTCTTTGTTTGGACTATTATCAGACCTGTCAGTCCTGGACGCTTTATCTTCACAGGCCTCATCTATTGGCTGTTTGACATAGGCTTGATTATATCAAAGGCCCTTATCTCTCCTTTGCCTGAGGACGCATCCTTCCTCTGCCTGGAATGGGCCGGGATAAGAGGATCACTTTTTGGGATGAATAGCAATGTTTTGGGTACGGGGTTTTACTGGCTTATTGGCCTTAGATACACTTTCTTATTGTATAATGCTCTGCTGAATACCTCAGTTTACCACAAGTAATAATCAATCATAATTACTGTATTGTAACCTTTGCAGCATTTTCTGTTGTTTCCATCGTTTATTAACAGGGACAATGAGACAACCATTCCCCATCAACCACCATTGATCCAGATTTGAGATAGCGCTGTCCTACTTTGATGGCAGTTAGTTCTCAGTCTTTAGGCAGTAGGTACTTGAAACAGTCTGAAGGAATGTTATGCAGCTACATCTAATGAAGAGCAATTACATGGGAGGGAGCCATTGCCTTTGAGGTAGAAGCTTACCTGCCACACCCTGGAGGCTTACAAATAAGCCTCTGGACACGTCCCAACTGTGTGAGAATGGTCCCTTTTCTTCACCTCCTTGCCCTGATGACTTACGGTCTGACAGGATTTGACAGGTGGGGCCAAGACTTGGAATCAACCCACCTAGTTCAGTTAGGTCAGCATTATGACAACGAGACCAGTAGAGGAAACCATCGCAGAAAGTCCTAGAAAGTAGAGAGATGGAGTTGGTGCCAGGATCGCTGTTTGAGTCAGTTGCTAATCGTCTGTGATACATATTTTGTCTGATGATGTCATGTTGATTTGATTCCGTTTTGGTGATTTATAGCAATAGTGAAATGCAACTGATAATCTTCAAAAATCAAATCAATATATATTTATATATTTATGTGTTCTCAAATAGTTGTGGATTTGGTCAATAATATTGCCTAGGCTGTGTGTGTGTGTGTGTGTGTGTGTGTGTGTGTGTGCGGACTCCTGTGTGTGACTGAGAGAGAGAGAGGTGTGTGCTTGTGTGCACATACAGTGTACAGTGTGTTCTGTGCATGGGTTTGCATGTCTGAGCATATTTAGATGTTAATTCTTTATACCACCATAATAACCAGGTCCCAGTTTTGCATATGAATCATAATCATTGCATGCAAGGTCATGTACATGTAAGTTCTCTGGAAAAATAATCATGGAAAAGACATGCAGCTTAGCCGCTTGGACCAACAAAGAACTACCCATAGGTTAAGTACAGATGTTGCAATCACAAATTGGATTTTCCATAATGCAGTCGCTGTTACAAACGCTTAACTTTATTTAGATTAGAAAGGGCATTGCCCATTACCAATAGGCTTCAGGCACAATGTCTCCACTCCAGGGATTAACCACAATTTATGTTTTTATTTTGTTGGCGTGGTGACAGCCAAGAAAGGGAAACTTTCTAAAAAAGACACAGTTACAAGGCAAATTACCCTTTACCCACTTACTTTATTTTGTTTTACCCTTCACCACAAGTACAAACAAAATGGTTATTAAAGAAACTGCGTTTTGGATGTGGAGGATTAGTATTATGGCAATAACTGTTATTATTTTCTCTTGTATTGTTTTCTTTACCCTTGACACAAAAAGTTTCTCTGGTTCTTTGTTACCAATGGTTTAGAGATAGTTTTACAGAGTTTGTAGTTATGTGAGTTTTGATTATGTTTTGAATAATCATGCTACGGCCACACTAAGACACTCCAGATTTAAACATTCTGGATATGCTTGACTTGATAATTTTCCACAATGGTCTTCAGAAATGGACAGCAATTGCCCCACCAATGAAAGGGGATCCTCTTTGTAATTAAAGCCAATAGAAAATTGCATCATTTTTTGCCTGGACAGCTTTCACATTCCATCTTAATATGGCATTGGAGGCTTTTGAAGTTGCTGTCCTGGCAGTCCCAAATTATACCTTTCATCAGCCAATCATAAGAAAATGGCAACCTGACATCCCCAATCGCAACTTTCTTTTGAGCTGGAGTCCATGTAATCAAGGACGAGTGCGCGATACCCACTGACAAAACGACTATTGAATACTAGATTTACAATTTCTCTGTCATGACTTATTGATTTTTTTATTTTCAAGATCAAAGCCACAGCCATTTTCACTTGATCAAATATATGTAATTATTTATTAACTTTTTATTGAATCAAATTATTACATTTTAGGTAATCCGTCAGTAATGCTACTTATTGTAATCTAGATGTCAAGTCTTGTGTGATGTAAACTGTCACAGTTGCAGCACACTGGGGATTGAAGCTGGTCTTCTGAATAACAGTTTTCAGTTTTTCAGTAACTGCCATGACATTTCCATTTTCAGATGTGAACCAGCAGAGGACAAGCCTGTCTATCCAACTAATCTTCTGCTCTCTCTCATGACCCTAACATTAACATTTTGTGCAATATTATCATCCTATCTGCTCATAGCTGCTCATATGAACAAACATTTTTTTTTATATTCCTGTTATCCAAGGAAAAAACTGCCTTGGCTGGACTATAAAGTCACATCCTGTCACTGTAAAAAGATGTATGTTGTACCAAAAATATGAACAGCATTAGTGTGAGGTTAAGTCAGCGAGTCGCACTCAGGTCAGGGTTAATCATGTCACTTTGTCACTTACCACTGTAATGGACAGTTATATTGCTTCGCCCTCTGAGCTAAAGGTGAACGCATTTGTTGGAGATTCAAATTGTGGTCATCATGTCGCTGAATAGATTACTTCAACTTATGCACGGTCACCTAATTATGTCCTGACGGAGTTGACACAGATGTGTACGTTCACACTGACACAATAGTGTGTGAAGGGAAAGAAAAAGGCTCTATGGAAGCATTTACACAGCAGGTCATTGGCTGCCCCATTGCCTCATCCTCACAAGCCAGCTGTAATGTGAAAACAGTCAGTGTATGAAATGATTTGGGCAATTATGGGCGTTAGCACAAGTCAGCGGGTTCATTCAGTAAATCTATATTACAGTGAAAATTTTATTCTGTGGTAGCATAGGTAGCATAAAGTACACTGCAATTTTCTTCTCCACTTGCAAAATACGACAATCTTTAATCTTGGCGTAATCTTTATTGACCCACAAGCGTAAAAAAGACAACTCTTCCAGGACTACAATTGGCCGTTTGAGGTCAATTAGACTTCTGCTGCTCCGCTGACGGACTGTTGGCTGACCAGCCTAACCCTAAAACAATGGCCACTATTATGCTTCCTCAGGCTTGTCTACTGTACAGGCATGTACTTCTGCCCCAGAACAAACCAACCTCCTCAGAGACACTGAAACGAAACATGAACTAATTTGTGTCTTGGTGGTTTCTCCCATTCTTAACCCCAGGCTCTGGCCAAGGCCAAAACACTGTGAACGACTTCATGTATTTATAAATAGGCAAAGAGAAAAGGGAAAGAGAGAAGGGAGCCCAATACGTGACTGGAACCATATGGAACTGGTGGAGAGTAACTCATCTTGTGACAACATAGCATGGTCCCCCCCTCCACCCACCCACCCACCCCACCCCACCCCCGAGTCCCACTCTGTCTCATGTCACAGCCGTTCACGAAAGACTGCAATTGGAGAAGGTCAATCGGTGGCTGGGGCCAAGAACAAAGTGATCGTGATTTTCAAAAAGTACATGCGGGATCTGAGGAGGAAATGGTTTTGCCGCCAAACACTCAATTACACGTAATTACAATAATTCAACCTTGGAGGATGGTTTATTCCATTTTATTATGAGGTTCGCTCTTTCATGTCTTGTAGGGGGGAGGAGGGACGCGTCGTGAACAGGGAAGGGCACTATGTGAAACAGATACTTGGGCCCTCATCTGAATGCCTTCATTTTTCCTTTTATGTCTTGATGAGTTGAGCCATTATGTTATCTCCGAGTTTGATAGGCCACTCTCCCCTCATGCCAAATGCCACTTGCCATGACCTCTACGCTATCTACTGCAAACTTATAGACCACAGAAGTATCCTAAATATTTTCAATAACCGTTACCAGTAGTGCAACCATTTAATAAAAATAGATGAATGTAAACTTAAAAATCTCCAAGGAGGGATTTTTTTGTGTATGCTAATTATAGGAAAGTGACCATAGGACTTTATGTTGTCTGGATTAAATTATAACCTAAAAAGCATCCTCCTCATCGCAAAATCTCTAACTCGCATCATATTCATCGGATTTGGGTGTTTTCCGTTCAACAGCGAGTGATTGTGCATTTCCACCGAAGCATCTTCACGGAGGACAAAGGCCTCACAGACCCTCTGAATGCTGAGGCGACCGAATTTCATGGCTCTCAGTCACAAGCCTGAAGCGCATATAGAGTTCCCCTGTCTCACTGTATATAAATTCAACCTTCTATTACAAAAACACACTCAGCAAATATCGGCCCACTCAATGTCGGAGGGGTTAGAGCGGCGAGCGGCGAGGTCCACGCCGCGCCCCGATGGAAGACTGAGAGCCCTGTGTGATTGATAGTCACTTTTAATTTTGTTTAAGGTTCTCTGTGTGTTTCTCCGCTGAAATATAGGCCCCTTAACAAGACCGAATCACAGACGTGGGCAGAGAGCGGGCTTTGAAATGCGGCAACCCCTGAACCAGAAAATAATCAAGGGGACTTAGGCATGGCACTGCGGCCGGAAATTCACTGTGAATACTGGTTTCAACCATGACCATTTGAGAGCCCAACTTTTTGGCTTTCACGTTGATTTTGGGTCCCGCCCCCCCCCCCCCTCCTCCCGTCTCCCTCTCCGCTGTATGTCACACAGTCAATTTGGGCTCCCTCTGACCTAAAAGTTGATGAGTAGCGTCTCTGTTTTCGGGGCAGCTCTTGTCAGCAGAAAATGAACTGATGCATGCCTTTGCTCTATTTGTGACATACAAATGTGCATGCACGCGCTCGCACGCACGCACACACACATGCACACACACACACACACACACACACACACACACACACACACACACAAACACACATAGGACATCTCTATTCGACCTGTGGCTTGCCTTCGTTCCTCACAACACATCATAGGGATGGCTACTTTTCTGCTCGTCCAGCAAAAAAGCTCTCTCACCGTTTCCCCCTCTGTTATTCCTCCTCGTCTTCTTCCATTGCGGAGGAAGAAATTGCGGTTGAGACTTTAGGCCAAGTCTCCCCACAGCTTGTCCTGATTACTAAGTAGACAAGTACCCATGGTTAGATGGAACCAGGTCTCTCTGGTCCTCGTTTCCCTTCCTTCATATTTCAGAGTGACGGCCTCTGAGGTTTCAGTGAAGGACAAGCGACCCCATGAACGTTGAATGGATTTATTCACCGCGGTGGCGGTTAATACATATCATGCAGGTATTATAATTGTACACAAACTCTATAAAGTCATTGATAAAATAGGTCACGACCTCCTTCCTCGTTTGGGAATGCATACAGTATAATTTAGTTTTGAATAAACAAGGTTCAACCACATGTCACTGTCTGGCATGTCCCTCTGATCTTAATGTTCTCATCAGCCCTTAGAATGCCAACCAACCATGGATTTTTTTAATCTACAGTTTCCACTCCTCCTTTCCTTTTTTCCTCTCCCCTCTGATCACTGTTTTCCCTTTGAATTGTATCAGCAGCTTATTGCCTTCCAGCCAATTAGTACAGGCAAACACAACAACAATCAGTCCCCTTGGCTTAATGCACTCCACCTCTTCAGCAGTAAATACCAACTGATTCCTCACAGTATTGTCATTCAAAAGGCCCTGCTGTCTCTGGTCTTTGTCGAGAAAAGAGAGTTCCCTTTGAAATGGCAGGCCATACCAAAAACACAGCTTGTTTGAGCTGGAGACAAAGGCTGAGGGAGTACCACAATGGCTGATGGGGCCTGATAAAAACAGATTACAGTTAACTGGCCCTTTCATTAGCCGAGCGGGTTGTGTTTTATTGTGTAACGAGGCCGGGTCGCGACACAGGGAACTGTCCGGTGTAAAGTTTAAAGAGAGGGAGAGAGACTACTGCGACCTTTCAATTCACAGGCTGTGAAATGCCTGTTGTCGGCTCTGTTATTAAGACAGGTTTATATTAAATTAGATTAGATGAAACTTGAATCCCCAGGGGGTACCTGGACTGTTGCAGCAGCAAGTAGAAATATGTTGAAAATAAAAACAATAATAGGATTTAAACAATAAGAATAGAGCAAATGTGAGTTATATAAAGATATTCAACTGATAATTCCAACGCTTGCATATCTTAACTAGAAATGTATGAATGAAAATGTGCAAAAAATGTATGGTTTCATGTATTAACAGGATGTGCAAAATGGCAGCAGTAATATTTGCAACAGCAGAAATTACAGACATAAGACAATGTGAGATTGAACATTATGAAAAAGGTGGAGAATAATGAAAATTATGAAAATTGTAAAATAAAAAAATGAAATTTGATCATTATGAGAGGTGGAGAATAATACAAATATAAAACTGAAAAATATAAAATTGTGCACTATGAATAAGGGAATTATAATATAAAAATAAGAATGAATAAAAATATAAAAACATATTAGAAAAGACAATGCGAAAATGCTTTTGTATTCTCATAGTGATAGTATTATCGGGCCTACAGTGAGCCATACATATGAATAGAAGTGACGTACATTAAGAAAACTATACACCTTCCACATGTATTCACTGTGAATCATTTATTATGATTTTTTAAGGAAAGTAGACTGTCTATTAGCTCTTGCAGTTTTCTTTATTGGGTCAGTTGAGTTGGCGGGACTCCATCCCAGGACATCCAGGGGCAAACATGTTTCCATCACCTCTCAGCACATAGGTGTGATTTTTATTTTAGATTTGAATCATGCCGCTTATTCCCTTGTATGATTGTTTGTATAGACATTTTTTTTAATTTTCCACTTGTGTGCAAGTAATCAGTACATTATCTGATCTGACCTACTCCTTTGGTAATATAGGCCTGGAATGTAAACTGACTTTAAAGCCTGCTAACAAACTCAGAGGTAACAGAGGAGAGCGCTTCATCACAATAACAAAGAAAGGTAATCAAGAGACAGGGCCAAAGAGCATGACAAAAGGAGCATGCAGTAAAAGAAAAAAAATGCTTTGTATGTAAATCGTCCGCCTCAGAGTCTCCTTGGCGTCATGTGAAAGTATGCAAGACAGTGCAAAGAATCCCAGGCATGTAGCTGGTATGGGAAGGAGCTGACGCCAGACCAAGCGGCGGTGCTATTGTCATCTTCTCCATCCACCTCTCATTCCCCCGAAACAGAAAGAGAAAGAGGGAGGGATGGGAAGAAAGGGAGAGAGGGGGAGAAAAAAAAGGATAAGAGAAAAGAGAGCATTATCAAAGGAAGAACTGGGAGAGAAAGGAGAAAGAGCGAGGTGCTCCTAACAGCCATTGGGGGGAGACAGGCGCCTGGAGGTTACGCTGGAGACAGAGGGGCGAGGAGGAGGGGGGGGGGGGGAGGCAGGAAGATGGATGAAGCAGACCCCCGCCGAGTGTCCGTCTCCGACTCCCGTCTCCGACTCCTCTGCGCTCCCGTGAGCACAGTGGGAGAGAGGAGGACAGCAGCTCCCCACAGCACATCCTTTCAGCCATTACTCTCTTTCTGCCTCTCTTTCTTCCCCATGCATCTCGCTTACGTTTTCTCTCGTACCGCGCCTCCTTTCTCCTTCTTATAAGCAGGTTGACATCCAGTCCTTACGCACACCCTTACTGTCCCCCATGCTCCTACGTCTTTCTCTCCCTGCTCTCTCTCTGTCTCTCTCTCTCTCTGTCTCTCTCTCTCTCTCTCTCGCTCATTAGGGGCCATTTTCACTTCAAAGCCCCTCCATTATCTGCCATCTCTGAGGGCAATTAGGAATGGGGTGGCTTTGAGCGGCAGGCACGGCCACGGCATTATAGCTACTCATCCCCTGTCGCGGGGCCCTTTGTGGGGGCCGCCGACATTGATGGAGGGGATGCCGGGGCCCCCGTATCCCAGCCCCCCCCCACCCCCAGTACCCCCAGCCGGCCCCTCCTTTTGACTGGTAAACTGTGGAGTAAAACGGTGTGTAATTAAGTGGCAGTCAAAGCAGGTCCTGTTTGGGTGTGTGACAGACTTGGCAGGGGGGAGTTGGAGTTGGGGGGGGGGCAGTTTGGGGGAGGAGGGCACGGAGTCACAAGGGTTGTGGGGCGGGGTGGGGTGTGTGTGTGTGTGTGTGTGTGTGTGTGTGTGGGGGGGTACTTTGGAATGAATGAGAATGGCTGGCACACAATAGTAAGGCTATGAAGCGCAGAGGGGTAAAACCCACTTTGGATGAAATAAAGTCAATGTTTACTCACCTACACTTAATGTTGGCGAATGTGTGAAGGAAGGGGAGGGGAGCTGTGGAACTGGCCCTACTTGTGAATACAAGCTTATGTGACAACAAGCAAAGCAACGTGAAAAAGAAAACTCTGAAATCTAACCAAACATTTGAGGGAAAAAAAACCCCCAATGTATCTTGAAATATATCCGCCCACAGCAAGCGTCCTCTGAAAGTTATTGCCTCTGAAATGAAAGTATGACAGTTCTTTTCTCTTTTGTGTCCATGTTCATGACTTCCAGTTTGTCATTTATGGCATCCCTTTATGAGTGTGAAACAGAGACACAGTGAGTGAAGCTGTCACCAAATAAATGTCTCATTATATTCCCTTTTCCGCAACAACTTTTACCATTCCACCCTGGTGAAAGTATACACGCATAGGGCCCCTCAGTGTGCGTTGAGTGGTATATGTTTTTTTTTTTTTTAGGATGGTGGTTACTGTGTTACTGCTGCCAAAGTAATGAAAAGAGTGAACAATAAAGTACAAAGTGAAGACAGCTGTAGTGTTTTTAGAGACAGCATTGTTAGAAGAGTAAAGATGGATGGCCGTTTTGGTGAAATGTATAGGAGCTGTATGCGAGCTTTATTGGAGGAAAAATGTGCATTGGATGACTTGTCTAATATCAGAGCGTTAGGTATAAAACTATACTTTCAATACAGAAACAGTCGGTGGCAACAATGGTAGCAAGGCTTGATGCCTTCAGCAAACAGGGAAGAGACAACACATAAATCTGCCTTTTTTTGCCCAAACTCTTCTAGGCTCTACACCCAACATGTGCTCAAGTCTTATCTTCCGCCGTTCCGTATTTCCACGGCCGAGTCTACAAAGCGACGTATTCCCCCGCATATCTGTGCCTGGGAGGAATGCAGTGAGTGTGCTGTGGTGGTAGGAAGCTGATTTAGTCATTCTTTGATGCTCCCTCTAGTTAGCCGTCTCCCGCTGAGCACTGACATCCTGTCAGCGTGGAGCCTCTTCTCATCCCCCGGGTTAGTCACTACATGACCACAAGATCTGTGAAAGTGTGTGTTGATGTGTGTGTTTGTGTGTGTGTGTGTGTGTGTGTGAGAGAGAGAGAGAGAGAGAATATAGTTCCTGTATGAGCAAAAAAAAAAGCAGACTGAAGAAAAAGTGTACACATTAACTGAATACAATTTAATACACATCCTATTTCCTAGCAATTAAATTAATTGAAGGAACGCCAAGAAAAGACACATTTTCATTGAGCAGCTTGTGACAGTTATGCATTCAGTTATTGTGATGCCATTCACCGGGAGTCACACTCAAATAGCTTCTTAACGTTTGTCATTATTGTTGATTATGATTGTAGGGATACTTCATTCCTCTTTCCACTATACAACTCTTTACAGGGAGTCAGTTACAAAACACCTTGGCTCGCAGCTAAATACGTAACCTATAAGATCCTCAGGGGTGGGTGGAATTAGTCGTAATTACCTTTTCAGGTAATTATAAATCCTCAATTATCCCAATAAAGCCATTCACACTGCCCTCGAGGGCCCGTGACACTTAAATGTCATTTAAATGTGGCTTGGAATTAGGTTGAAGCAAACCCAGGTCTCACGCCACCTTAATTGTACGGTGCAGGCAGCCTGTGGGTGGTTGAGGTTTCAAATAGCTTTAATTGATGCTGAGGTAACAAACAGGTAACAGAATCGTTGGGAGAGTGTTGCCAGCGGCTTGGCCTTGAAAGACGGTGAAAGAGCGTCAGAGCTTCAGTGTCAGAGCTTTATTCACTGAAACAAGCCCAGAAAACAGGCTGAAAGTAAGCTAAAGAAATAGCAAAAGCCTCAGAAAGAAAAACCTACAAAGGATGTGAATTAGGTTTATTCTGTCCATATTGTTGCATGTTGTAACAATTCTGTTGTAACCTTCATATGAGCAAATGATAAAGATGACATCATGACCTTTTCTTATTCCTTCTTCCTTTCTTCTCTCTCTCACAGACACACACCACCCAGTTATCCCACTCTTCTGTGTATTTGATGGGGGGGGGGGGGGGGGGGGGGGGGGGGGCACATGCCTTTAGACTCTAACCCCCCTCCTCCCCTAAACCCCCACATCTCCAAACACCAAACTGTGAAGTCCTAATGAGTAATAATCCCTATCCTCGCCCCGGCTAAAAAAGGGAGAGTCAAACGGCGTCATTGACCCCGGCTCTCGACAGCACGTTCCAAAGATTAAGCAAACACTGGTAATTGCCCCCGAGATCAGGTTCTGTTTTGACTGTTTGTCGTTCTCACACCGCCCGATGTGTATTTGATCTGCAGTTGGATGGCGGCAGCGCTCCTCGTTCACTCCTCACATCTCAACTCCGTGCAGAGAGACGGAGGGCTAAGAGCAAACTGACAGGCGAGCAGGGAGGTAGACACAATGTTGGGTTCAGGCGTTGGCAACGTGACACTGGGAAAATGTGAATTAGCAGCCACTTACAGGCTGATGTGTACACGCCGCTTGGTGCGGTTATTCTGTGTAAGGGTGTCAGGAGGTGATATTATGTTCCTTTTCAAAGATAGCAATACCTGAATTACCGCATACAAACGCAAACAAATGTTATGCACACATTTGCATGCAATGTGCACATAAACACGCTTGATCAAAGTCAAACATTTATTCAACATAATGTATTTCTAATAAAGTGTAATTCAGTTTCATTATCTCATCCTGAGGTGATTTTGGAGGCCTTAGTGGAAAAAAGACATAAAATTTCATGCTTACATGGTGCATAACGTGGTCATTAAAAACAAACAATTCCAGTGCCCTTTTATTGGTGCAAACAAATCATGTCCAGGCAACCACAATAAGCACTGTTAACTAGTCACATTTTGTTGCTTGATTAACCTGTAAACTGTAAGGAATCAGAACACCTCCAGGTGCAACAGTCACATGGCGCCAGTCAGAGGCCAAATCTCAAAAGAGAGAAACTTGCCAAAAAAGTAAGTGGGCAATTTGAATGTTTGTGAATTGTTGACGCTGAGCTCCATGTTAGGATATTTTACTATACCTTGTAGCTTCTGTTCAACCAAAGCTCCTTATCTTTGTCATAGACGCAAAGATCTGGCCATCGATATGCTGATCTGCTCTCCAGGCTTCGAGGACAATGTGAAGAAGTCTGTAGTTAAAGTGTGGAATGAAATTTAAAAAAAAAGAGAAAAGGCAAAGGCTTCCCTTGTCTCTTATTATTTTAGTCCAATTTTAACTAATCTGTTTCAGTTAATCAGACATAGTTGGCAGATACTGTATGTGTGTGTGTGTGTGTGTGTGTGTGTGTGTGTGTGTGTGTGGTGGTTTTCTCTCTTTATTTTTTCTGACAGACCTAGTTTCATTGCTCTGAAAACCATGTTTTTAATTTTGGATCATAATGGGAGAGTTAACTAAATAAATAAACAATTATACAAAAAAATGCCTAATAAATATGTAACCTCGACTAACTAAACTCTATAAATTATTAAAATGTTGTTTCTCTGCAAGTATAAAGAGGACTGTAAAACTGCTCTGTTTGTTTTCCAACAACAGACAACAGACTATGTGTCTAAATAACTGTTCGAGATTGAAAGCAGATTGATTTCTGCTTCCAACTAACCCTCAGTTATGAGCGGCATGACATGCTGACAAATGATTGTTCCGATGAGTCGGGAGCAGTTGCAGTCAGTCATGACAACCCCACAGCCGGCTGTACAGCTGACCTTGTCAACGCGCTCAGATCAAGCCGGTCTGTTTCAGTAGCCGGGCCTGACCCTCGCAGATCAAACCATAGGTGGGGTTAATGCCTGCTGGAACAATCAAATGATCTGCTTTTCATTTTAGCCTGCTGGATCATCTCAACCTGTTTAAAGGTCTCTGTCAAGGAAAAAAAGGAATATTTTTGCCAGTAATTGTGAGACGTCAATTACTGTGGATTTACTGTTATTAGGATGATTGCTCCGATGAATCCGCCCTGTGAGCTGCCTGGATTAAAGGAGCAGTTGACATTTCTCCAGGGACGTCTGACAGGGGAACCTGCAAATATTTTCGTCACTCCATCTCTGCACAACACCATATTAGGAAGATAGAGTTTATTTCCTTCTAAGTCCGCAATTGCGGTTTGTGGTAATTCTCATGGCGCTTTTTGTAAAGCAGTTTGGAGATGGTGAGATGTTTTGAAAATTCTTTCCTAATGGGGAAAGTTAGAGCTCCATGTTACAGACTGACTGTAGTGAAACCAATCAGGATTGGACACATTTATATAAATGGCCTAGCTATTTTGTTTTTTATTGATTTCACTATACTGTCTACAGAGAGAGCTTGACTGACTGGAGGATATCAGATCAATGTAATCTAACACAATGTGAATACACGATGATATTAAACTGGCTTTATTGATTTGATGGGTCACAACCTTGTTGGTGGTTAACAATATTCGTGAACAGTAATGAATGGACAGCCATGGGAAGGGTTAGAGCTCTAAATGAGGCATAATGACAGAGCCTGTGGGCCAAGCTAATGCTAATAAAACCGCGTGACAACGCTACAGGAATGTTGCCACAATTAATGAACCTACCGGCCTCTCTTCTGTCTGGTGCCAAGGCACATGTGGAACCTCTAAAAGCTTGTGTTTCTGGTGGAGCGAATTATCCCCTCGAACCAGTCACACCGGGGTATCAGGATGCAGCGCTGACTGAAGTTAAAAGGCCCGTTGCAGGGCCCAATCCCCTAAAAGCATTATTGTATACACGCAAGCTCACGGGGATGGCTTGTGTACACTTACACACAAATACGCAGACAGGAACTTAGTTTACAGGCAGATCAGTGATAGTGTAAACACAGAGTTAAGAGAAAGATGGTCGAAAACCAAAGGCTGATGATCGACTTGGGGTTAACAGTTCTCACTCAAACCTCCTGTAGAAGTGGGAGGAAGCAGTTGGAGGTTTAGTAAATGGGATTTTGGACCGAATATCATCAAATTCATTCATAAATAATACTACCAGTGCTTATACTTGTTTGTCAGTTGTGTTTTTACTCTTCAGCGGGTCATAGTTTAAAATAACATACAGAGATGGCAACAAAGTGAGAGCAGAGGAGACAGAATGTGAGAAGTCAGAGTTTAGCAGACACAACAAAGTGGCAGACGGGAGCAGGATGAGGAAAGTAGGAAGACGAGCGGAGGGAGGGAGGAAGAAGGAAGGGGGGGATCCTCCAGTAATTGCTGGAGCGGCATGGGGGCAGATTCAAGGCCTTGGGCTGATATTAAAGTGACCTGAGAGACTCCAGACAGGACAGGCCTCTAAACAGTCCTGGCTCCACTGTGGAATGAGCCTCCCCCGCTAGCCTACCGACTTCCAAAGCAAGGCCATCCTGCCTGCCGGGTTGCCAGGTTGGCCAACACAACCTCCAGAACGCTGCTGATGTGCCTGGTAGTATGCCAGGTTGGCAGGAGGAAGGTATGACTGGAAATATGACATTAAAATTAAAATACTAATATGTCTTGCACGGATGCCAGGTTGCAGTTTTGTGTGACTAACTGAATGTAATTTTTGAACGTGTGCAAATTCATCTTCCCAAGGTGTAGCGTGCAGCGCAGGTGGTCCGACCCCCGCCGCCAGAAAAACATCAAGTTTGTGATTAAACCAAAACGCCATGTAATGATGAATGAATCAACATGATTGCACGGTGATTGCGATGAGCAAAGAGTAATTATAATGCACCATAATGAATTACAATATGCCTCAATGACTGTCATTAAGCTGGATTCTAATTAAGCATAATTGCCGGTTTTTATACAAACAGGCAAGATTGCACCTGATTTAGAATTAATGGGAAACCAGACAGTGCTGCTCAGGCAAACGTTACGGCCTCCAGCTATGACAGTGATAGTCAGTGGAGGTTTTGAAGTCTTCTAAAAATGTAGCAAAAGATATCTGAGAGAATTTGATATTCTAAACAAAAGACAAAGCGTGGCTAATCAGTGATAACTGTAAAGATAGTAATAGGATGTGGGATATCCCAGATGACTCGCCACTAAGCACAAATTGTGAGTGGAACGGAGATGAGCATGAATACAGTTACATGAATTGTCCATGGACTGTAAACATGCCCGACTCGAGACATTCAGATATGTAAACATGCTGATATTCTATCATCTGATTTTTTCATGTCCTACACACACACACACACACACACACACACACACACACACACACAGATGATCATCACGCTGATCATACAAGACGACTGCTGGCCAATCAAGATAGTAATACTCAACATAGTGTGTCAACTGTTTAACTCTTCAGCTGTAAAATAAAGCAAAATGCAATGTTTTAGAATTATTGGACAATCCACATTGTCATAATTATTATTAAAAAATGTGGGTCATCAAAGTTGATCACAGTATTCTCATGACTTGTTTGCTGCAGTAGTACATTTCATATTCTGTGCACTTTTTCCTCATAATATGACTCATAAAAACAATGCCCCTTAGCCTTCCTCTCACTAGCTTCACGCTCCAATAAAGCTGAAAAGAAAAATGAGCTGTTTTTTTTTTTTTCCAAAACACTCTCTCACACACAGTGAGTGAATGTGTATTCACATGCGTGTATGTGAGGTGGAAGTCAATCTTTATTCTCTCGGTTATGCTTTGTTGTGTGTGTGTTCTAATCAAAGTATATGTAAACTTGCTTGTGAGTCTGAGCATGAACCAGCCGGTGTGTATCCCTGTGTGTGTGCATGTTGTGTGTGTGTGTGTGTGTGTTTACTGCTGTAGGGTCCAGCGGTGGTTGTCTGATGCCTACCTTGGTCTGACACCGGAGTTAGCACAGTCACTCTGGCTCCACAGTGGGTGGGGTCGGCAGACAGCATAACTCTGGGCCCTGCAGCCCACTATAATTAGCCTTATTGAAGCTGTCAGTCAGTGAGCCGCCCCAATCCGGTCCCAGAGCGGCCCACTGCTAACATCAAGGAGAAGGTGCTAGGGGCGAGGCCGCGGAGCCGCTAGCCGCCCGGTGCTAACGGCTACGACGAGGTATCTGTTACTGCTTCGGTAAAACTCCTGACAGTCCCTTCGCTTTTCAGCCATTCTCTGCCTCTCAAGCTCTTCTCATCCCGGCTCTCCGAGCCCGGAGATGTGTTTTGACAAACTGATTGTTCGCTGGCATGACGTGATGTAACGAGGGACACATGTTGCCGGGGAGGAGGAAGAATATGAACGTAACATCAAAGAGGGGAAAATCAGATTTCAGGACCCAAATGTAGAGCGAAATAGGACTTTCAAATCTGCTTATGTATCTCAATGAAGATGTTTTCAATTGGGGGAAATGCAGAACCCATATATAAGATCATTCTTGAGCGAGGGTTTGATAGAATAACGAAGTCCACATAACATAAAACACGCTGCATTTTATAGGCTCGTAGCTTTAGAGTTCTCTGTTGTTTCTCTTGAGGGTGCAATTGGTTTCAGCGCTGTTTTTATGAAGTCAAATTTTTTTGGAATTTATAGTGGCTTTTACATTTCCTTATTCATATTCCACGTGAGAGAAATACAAAATGCTCAGTAATTCACACGTGCATACACACACACATGTTAAGCAAAAGACTCTACTCTAAACACACGCATACACACACTCACACACACACACACACACACACACACACACAATGCTACTTAAGCATTTCATTCATTGTTTCATAAATTCCTCGGAGTTATTGTTTTCACTGACACAAGTCGTGAGCCGTACACAACGCAGTCAAACTGTTTCCAAATATCCTGAGGGAGAAGTGGATGGTACAGTAGCACTGCATTTTGATTCTAACCTCTTGATATGCAGCAGCCATAACAAACTGTGTGTGGAACTTAGTTGGTGCAAACATGCACTGTTTATACTGCAACTGCTGCTGAGGAACATTAAACAACAGCAACATTATTCTAAGTTATATTAAGACTCCCACACAGTGAATTGTCAGTTACAACATAGTTTCTGAGATTTCAGCTGTAATTTTAAATTAGAGTTTATATAAAGTGCTAAGCTAGGTTATTCATTAACTAGTATCATGTAAGAATGTATGGAGAAGGATTTTTTGGTTTAAAAAGGTTATTTGGGGTATTAATGTACTTCTGTAAGTTTAGTGAGATTATCTAATTACTAGAATAATATGAATCAATGACTTGTTATATCCCTAATTTACTGTTGCTTCTGTATTGGCTCAGTTGATCTGGTAGCGTATTCAGCTATCATGTCTATTACGTTAACATTAACTAATTATTTAACTAATTCATTCAAACTAATACCCTGTCTATTACAGGTTCTCAGAAGTTTGAGGTTAGTTTTTGACATCTGAGGAGCGGTGTACAGAGAGAGAGAGAGAGAGAGAGAGAGAGAGAGAGAGAGAGAGAGACAGACAGACAGAGAGAAAGAGACAGACAGAGAGAGAGAGGATGTGATTAAATTCAAATTCAAAATGATCTTTATTGGCATGAAATACTGGAGTAGGCTACATGTTGCTAAAGCAAACGCATACAGTGCAGAAAACAAAATGAATGATAAATGGCTATGTTACATTTTGTTTATATAAATAGGAAAACATCCATGGGAATTATAGTAATAGACACTGGGATTCTTATAGTGTGACATAACACTGCTGTGCAATGGAAGATATACAGTATATTAGCACAAATCTTCTGTTTATAGAGACTTAAATTCATTAGGGTCTCCATATTGTATTTGGACAAAAATATTTCGGGACTAGTAAACAAATATGCAACAGGATACAATGGCAAACTTTCCTGTTGTGCACGAATGCTTTCAGAGTCATTTCAAGCCAAAGCTCTTGTATTGACTACTTAGTGTTAAGCAAAGCACATGCACGCTGCTAAAAGCAGTAAAACAGCTTTGTTACGAAAGCCGGAGGTATTTGTGGGCTTAATTACATTAATTTTGCTCCTGGCGTTTTGACGGTAAAACACTTAGCTCAGGAATTTTCATTCCCTTTGTGCACCATTGTAATGAACACAAACCCATAATTGTTTCTCACCCATGGGCACTAACTGGGTTTTTTAATTTTCCATCGCTCGCTCAGTAGCTGTGCCAAGTTTTCTTCAGGTAATGTAGGAACTGTGACTCACAGGGTGCAGGCTGTGAGAGCCGAGCCAGCCTTCAACTGAGCTAAATATATATATTTATAAATGCTTCCTGGGATTTGGTAAGCTAGCTGACTTCTTACTTTACCAAATGAGCCTTTTCAACAAGACACAACAGAATCACAGTTTGTTTGTAATTGGAATTGGTATTTAATTATGTCTTCCTTGACAGCATCAGTGCGCTTTGTCCCCAAAAAGCAATCACTCAAAGCTAATTAAAGGCTAAATTAATGTTTTGAGAAGGCCACATCCATCATAGCTGCACTTTAATGATGTAAAGTACTGTGTTGCTCCCATAATTATTGCTTTATTATTGTCACAATAGCAGTACTGAACATTGTCTTATTTGGCATCATCCCTGACTAAGTGAAAGGAAAATCAGCCTTGCTGGCAGAAGGCATGACAAAGGTTTAGAAAAAATGCATCATGGGTAGAGAAAGTGGCTTGTTGGCACGAAAGGAACATTATTGCCTTGTTGCTCAACTCTGAGTCATTCTCTGACATCTCAAGATGCAATTATCCTTATGTTCCTCACAAAATACATCTTCACTGCGTGTAATGTTATTACAGCAGTATTGCTCTGGTGACAGTTCTGAACAAAAATGTCTAAACAAAATGTTTCATTTATGAACGTTCAAAGTAAGATTTTTTTTCAGAACCAACTGTTTCAATCTTTGAGTTTACAGGAAGATTGCTGAGTTACAAAATCACAGTATTTTTAGATTGTATGTAAAACACAATACTAAATAATTCTAATGAATATTATTTATTTTAGGCCTCAGTAGGTCTTGAGAGTATATTCCAGTTTAAGTCTAAATGGTGAAATGGGATCACAGCAGTGAGGTAAAAACCCTCTGGGTATCCGTGCCAAAGGCAATGGGAAATCATGCATACTGTAGTTTTTATGAGGCACGCTCCAGAATGTTTAACAACCTCTTCTGCAAGTTATTACTATGTTTGCCAGCTATTTAAATGCTTCATATCAGCTAACATTATATGTTGGTATGGCTGTTCTCATCATATCAACCAGCATTTTAGACAGCTCAAACTTAGACTTGCAAGTAAAGTTTGTGCTGTGATTTAGTCTCTCAACAACAGACACGGCCTTTAAGCACGCGTGTACGGCAGCACATACATGGTGTGTGTGGGTGTGTGTGTTGGCGAGTGGGGGGGATCAAGGTTATATGGAGTGGTGTTGTCAGTGCTGTGTGGAAACGCTGCACTCCTCAAAGCGGACACTGGGGAGTGCTAGTCTGCTCAGCCTGAGCTCAGCCCGCTGCACCCTCCCCTCTAGGTGCAACAACAATCGCTTTGACTGCTCCACATTGTGGTTTCATTTGTTTGTTTTGACAAGAGTATTAACTTACGAAATGGCACCATAGAAGTGTGGGATCATTTGGAAACAAATACGGAGGCATCTAGAAAAATTAATACACCAAGACAACTCCGCAGATGATGTTGACAGATGTTCAAATTTGTTACTTCACACTGAACTCTTTCATGTGTCACTTGTAACAACTGAGTTATGAATATTATGCCTGCAGTTGTGCTCACAAGTTACTGCCAATAGTGTCTCATCAAACTTTTACCATATTTTATTGTGATCCGCTCTCTCCATTCATGCAATGATCCTCTCAGACATACAGTGAATATACTGTGCAAGTGTGCATGCACAGTATGTTCAGCTCTTCAGAAACCATGCAAAGAAAGCGCGTCAAGCTGTCTGCCACGTAATGAACATCTCTATTCTTATTTTACATGTGTGATTGCTCTGTTTGGGTGGTCTGGCCATCATACTCCCTTATTGAGGTGTACAAACATGAGAAACATTGGAAAATCTAATCAAGATGCAAAGATAATGACGTGCTATGTACATAAACACATGCTTTATACAGTAGATGTTCCCTAAACAAATTTCAAGTCTACTTACATCATGTATGGTCTCTGAGGCCCTGCGGGAAACATCATCAGCAGGCGCATGAGCCGGATTCAGACTGTAGGAGATCATGATGGATTCAGATTTTGTCTTCTTTTGACAAATAGAGATGGATTACATGTTAAGAACATACAAGAAGTACACAAAACAGACACACACACAAGCATAATGTTCACACAGGCAAACAGACAGACACATGCACAGACAAGCACTAACACACACATCATGCAGATGCGCATTCATGCATGCATGTGTGCGCGTGGCCGTGTAAACACACACGCATACACACACTCAAATCCGCAACAACTGGTTAGTGTTACTGAGTCATCATCATGTGAACAGTGTGACAGATTGCTAGGAGACAGGGTGGTGCAAATAAAACACTAATGACAATTTAATGGCTCATTAGCTTATGATGTGGGTAGCATTGTGTGTATGCGTGTGTGTGTGTGTGTGTGTGTGTGTGTGTGTGTGTAGTCCAAGAAATGCCTGCAGTATGAGTGTTCCCAGGCTAACCTGGCTAGGTGAGACTCTCTGGCACCAGCCTGTCAATGCAGCCCCAGGGGAGAAGTACAGTGCTGCAGCCTACAAACTGAGGTATGCACACACACACACACACACACACACACACACACACACTGGAAAAGGCAGAGGCTCTACAGGTTGTGCTTTCTACTTTTATCTCTCTTACAGCTGTCCTACTAACTCACTGTCAATGCTGTAAATATATACATTAATATATGTTTACACCATGTTGTACATAACACATTAATGTTGCCTAATGCTATTATAAAGCCCACAGATAAATGTCCTTATGCCACGTCTATCCCCATAGCCGCAGTGTGTCAGACTGAACACAGGTGAAAGGTAACCTGCTGCTGGCTGCAGTGGTTGGTGAGTTTAGGGGTCAGGTCTCTTCATGTGTTTGGCATTATTAGGAGAGCTACCATGTAATCCAGACTCAATCCTCAGGCCAATGAGACTTTATTGGGGGTAAAGGGTGATGGTTATGGAAGCTATTAGACAATAATAGAATAAACTCCCTTTAACATATTCGGTCCCCGGAGGCTTGTCCTTTCCACTGAAGTTTCTTATCGCTCAGCGGGAATATCTGGACGCTTGACTGGGGAATTGTCGCCATACCTTAAAAGGTTTGGGGAGCTCTCATTTAAAAGCTAATCTCTGAGTCTGATAATCCCTGTTTTAAATTAGCGTTTAAAGTATGGTAATCTCATAGAGTGCTTTCCCAGGGTAAGATCTGGGAGAAAGATGAGTTGACAAGATATTATCAGTAACTAAACAATGAGGATAGTGGACATTTGGACTGTTTTTTTGTCTACGTTTTCATTTAGGTGAAAACTGATTAATATATGTTTTTAATATAGCTTTCTCTTATGCATTATGCATGTTGGTATGTTTGTACTTTAACTCAGAGTTACATATGAAAACCTGTATAGGCCAAGTAGAAAATGTGGTGTGACTGGCTGTGAGGAGAAATTGAAACAAATGCAGTGGAATCAAAAGTGATATGTCTTTCATTCAACCATCACCCGTAGATATGATAAATTACACTTACACAGAACAAAAACATAACAAAATCCTGCTGAAAGTCACATCAAAAGTACTTAGAAGACTCAATTATGATGAGTCCAAGCATTCTCTCTCTCTCTCTCTCTCTCTCTCTCTCTCTCTCCATACCAGTGTTATTATCCATCATTAGCGTCCATTACGCACTAAGCTGTTGCACTGTTCATTGTCTTTGAAGAGGCCATAATTACAGGGGAGGTTGGCGAAAAAGGTTTGAAATGTCTCAGACAATATTGTCTGACGAAGACAAATTCGCCACAGGTTGCCTGCACTCCCTGGTTCCTGTCACTGACTTTTCTGAAGAGACTGCTGCTTCAAAAACCTCCAGACAGGCCAGCCAGCTGGCTTCATCAGCTCAGACTGTACAGTGTATGTTACCATGCCGCTGCTTTTCTACTCTGTTGTCAAAGAATGCCGCTTTGTTGAATCTTAAACTGGTTTTCTGTCCTCGGTATTGAAGATACTCAAAGTTAAACGTTTTATACTGTGAGGCATTTTCACATAATTCTGTCTCATGGCCTGGCTTGTCAAAGATACAGTATGTTTGTTAGCTTGATTTTTTTTTTATTACTTTGATCCCTAGAAAAGATCATTTCATATAAGTAACAAATTCTATGACGTCTAAATTTAGGCTTCACATGTGGGTTGAAATGAGTGCTTCCCCACCTCATTCAACAATTCAAGTTGTCATTATAGATCCATGTTTTATAATTGTGAGAAAATACAGTTGAAGATGAATCATGAATTTACATGAGTTACAAAACTGCAAAGGGCCAGAAAACATTTCCAGCCATCCTTTAACAACAACAAAATAATCTTCCTCTACACAACTGAATTCTGCCTGTCCCTCTCCCTCCGCTCGCTCATCCACAGTGAGGCAGAGCAGAGGTAAGCGGTAAGCAGACCTCGATCTAACCTGTGTGGGTCCCTGGGAGCTGCGGTGGGCCGTTTGGCTCTGTGAGAACGCGGCGTGGAGGCTAAGCCCCCTGTTCCACTGGAACGTGTTTTCCTTTCTCCATGTTTGGACACACAGCAGACAAGTGGAGGTTAGGACAACACTCCGCTAGGAGCCAAAAGACTTATCCGACAAGTAATTAGGAGCGGGGTCAAGTTGAGAGAACTAAGCCCTGTAATTCCCCCTCCAGTGCCACGGGTGAGGTAAGGCCCTGCTGCAGATCCCTTTCCTCCCTAGAAGGCCCTCTAACAGGACTGGGAGAGAGAGAGGGCTCGGGGGATGGAAGGAAAAGTTCACAAATATGCATTTTTGGGTGGGAAGGATGGTATGAAGATGGAATTTTGACATGATGTCACCTTTTAGGTTTCTGTCTAGAATGTGACCTCCTTTTTGAATTCCACTGTAGCCACATTTTAATTAATCTGTCTTTTCACTTATTTTTTTTTACTTAAAATTTTGACTGTAGTCATACAAAATAAGATTTAAGATTTTAATACATTTCTCATAAAAAATAATGGGAAGAGGTACAGATCTGGAATCTTCAGCGTTACATGAATACAGATAAGAACAGTCAGACGCCTCACAACATTTGTCCTCTTGAAACATTTATGACAAAGTGTGTAAGTCTACAATTTCCTGACTCTATGTGTTGCCTAAAAAATAATTGGCCATTTGATAATTCATTTTATTGGGTGTGCTCAGAGTTATAAATTATACATTATATGTAATCTATCGCTGACCAGACTGACCATTGATTTTCTCAGCCACCATAGTAAGCTACAAAGGAATTGCAGGTTCAGCTCTTCTAACTAAAACCATTACATCAAAGAGCCTCCAGCTGTCACATAATGAGCATCTATATTCTTAATATATGTGTGTACTTAGATCTTGCAATTGCAGGGAAGACCACTTTATTAATGTACATTAGATAATGATACAATGACAGAACAGCTCCTAACTTAACTGATATACAATACTGTTAATCAAACATATTTTAAGATGCCTCTTCAGCATATGCACTAGACAGACAGTCCTCTCTTGGAATGCACCTCTGCTTAGGTGCAAGTGAAATTGCCTGGTGATGAAAAATCCTATTTACATTTTTGGGTGAACTGTGCCTTTGATGGTGGCACAGTAAAATGCGTGGTCTGTCCTTGAGCCCAGCGTGTTCGTGTGAGCCCTGGCGAGAAAACACACATGATGTTTTCGTAGCCACAGTAGGCCTACGCTATTGACCTTCACCTCGGCTTTCATGTGGCCAAATCCTAAAGCAAACCTTGGAACCCGCAACATGTTCATAAATCAGTTGCTCAAGACAGACGCAGGAATAATCATTCTGTTTTGAAGCCACATGAAGAGCAGAAATATGGAGAAAAAAGGCTTCCCCTAGGATGTTTTGTAATTTACATGAGCTGCTCTATGAACTGTGCGTCCCCTCTGTTATTTTGGTGGCGGCATTTTTTTTCTCTCTGTACTGAGACTACAGATTACTCTCTTTAAACATGGTTTTATTGGGTCGGCATTGAAATATCATTTTCAGGAGTATTTTCATCTTGCAAGTTATCTGTTTTAAAAGTTGTCTTATGCTTTTTGACATAAGGAGTCGCAAAAATCTTCAAAGCAGCCTCATGTCAGCAGATATGGAGGTGCTGACTACATAAATGTG